>NC_057734.1:15247845-15340150 GCF_004010195.1 Chiloscyllium plagiosum
CCCTCTTTTACCCCCACCTCTGACCCTACTAAAACATTTAAACCCTGGAACCTGCAACAGCCAATCCTGTCCCTGTTCTACCCATGTCTCCGTAATAGCCACAACATCGAAGTCCCAGGTACCAACCCACGCTGCAAGTTCACCTACCTTGATGTAATTGTAATTGATGCTTTTTAATTCTGCCCATTTTAAACTATACAACTAAGCAGATACTCCACAAGATTAAATTACACAGACCGAGAATATGTGCTGCACTGCTAGGAGTCACCATTAGGAAATGTGGGAGGCAGAACTTTTGTTACCTCAGATTCCATGACAAGGCAAGTTGAAGGGACTGCACCCTGCTTCTCTGTGCAGTTTATGGTTATGACAGTCTGACAGTATAAAAATAACAAAGCATTCTTCAAGAGCAAACAAAACAGTGAGTGCCAGAAGGCTATCGTGTGTGGAAAGCTTCACTGTTGACCCTGAACCAGTCCTCACTTGATGTCATTCCTGTATATGCAGGGTCATATACTCCAATTGGCCTGCAGCCACATCACATCAGTCACTTGCCAGCAAATGTTATCAGGACACATACAAACTGGAGACACAGAGAAGTGAGTGCTCACTGCTTTTATAGCTGTTGGGCTTTTCACCATTCCCTTCAAAATCCAATACAATTTATTGTTGCAAAAGCAAAATACTGTGAATACTGGAAATCTGAAACGAAAACAATGTATTTAACAGGCCAGGCAACATCTCTGAAGAGATGATATGGAGATGTCAGTGTTGGACTAGGGTGTGCAAAGATAAAAATCACACAACAGATTTAATTGGAAGCACTAGCTTTCAGAGTGTTGCTCCTTCATCGGGTGGTTGTCAACAGCTAGTGCTTCCAATTAAACCTGTTGGATTATAACCTGGTGTTGTGTAATTTTTATCTTTGAAGAGAAACAGAGTTTATGTTTCAGGTTGAGATGACTTGTCATCCGATAGAGAGAGAGAGAGACAGAGTGAGAAAGAGAGCGCAAGGGCACTGTGATGGTAGTAAGAAGAAGAGAGAAGAGGTAGAGGGCAGCAGAGAGTAACTAACAAAAGATTTCAAGATGGAACAGCTGAAGCAAGTGGCAATGGGTGCGTTAAGAAATAAAGGGTTACATGGAGACCTTCTGAATGTGAGTTGAAGAGATAAAGAAAGAACGTAAGCAACACCAACCCAACGAAACAAATAAAAGAGAAAAACGCACATTGACCAAGATGAAGGAAGAGCTTTTGATCTGAAGTTGTTGAACTTGCAGTTAGACCAGAAGCTCCAGAGAGTTAAAGATTAGATGCTGTTCCTCAAGCTTGCATTGAGGAACCACTTATTGTTAAACGCTGGAGCAGCTATAAGTCACATTGAATAGTGAACATGGAGATCTGTGAAATCAGATGTAATGGTGTGAGGCAGCTTGGTGGACAGTCAATACTGTTTAGGAATGTTCCATGAGATGCTGGTGCAGCTCAGACAAGCTTTTTGAAAACTGGAGATCAATAAATTTATCAACTTGGTTTTGAAAATCTTAATGTAGTTACATTGTTTCTTCACTCAGCTTTAGGCTGCATTTGAGGAGCTACTGTTACCATAGGTATAAAGGTATATAGACCTCTATGTATCATAGGTATATAGACCTCTGAGTTCCAACATCAACATTACTCCGATTTGTAATTGAGATTTTCAGAGTTTGAGTCTTGAGGTGGTGGATAAGGTCCTTGGCTTACTCACATCCTCTCTTCCATCTGCTCAATCCTTTTTTATCCTATGTATCACTCTCATGGAAGCTCAAATGGGACATCCGAACCAATGCTATCTGGTGTATCTTCCATCATGATCTCTCTAACTTTGGCAGTGACTAGTATTTTAGCAATTGTCCAAAGCTCTGAAATAATAATTATTTTAGCGTAATTTGTAAAAAAAAGTTTTAAGCCTGAGTCAATTGTAAACACTTGTCATACAACTTAATGGAGTTGGTGACATTGGATGTTCCATTCTTGTATCTTTCTTGCTCATCTGTTAATGGATTGAGGTATTCATCTATAATGCCAAGGTGTTGCAGAATCCTCTGGAGATGCCTGGGTTTGGAAAGGACAGCCACAGTGGAACCTGATTGTGTTGCACAGCTGGAAAAGAAACCATTTGTTGTAATCAGTAATATTGAGGACAATGACAGTACTAAGCAAATGACCCACTGTACTCCATGCACCATGGGGCCACCTTTCCATTAACACGGACATAACCGAGGACTTTCAGGACACATAGGCCCAAAGGGGCTACGAAGCATCATCACCCTCGGTAATACTTTTCTCATTCAAGTTTGCTATCTTGCTGTTGGTTGTTTCCATTGACCTTTGTTTTGTTACAGTGTCCTACCTGGGGCTGTCTTAAACCATTTTTGTCCGTTTTGATGAGTGGACACAACAAAGTGCACAACTCCATTTTTTCTTTAGCTTTGTCAAAGAACATTGTGAATGGTGCTGTGTTCTGAGCTCTGTTTCACAATTTTCTTAGTTCATCGCATGTTGGTGTTCAGGCCCATTACCCCTCTTTCAATCAATACATTCAACTCAGACCCGGTTAAATGGCAGCACTTGTTTACAGCTAAATTAATTCCTGTTGTTTTCTCCTGAGGACACCAGTCTGACTCTGCCCTCTACCCCTTTGCACCAACGAGTGGGGAGCCAATTAGAATGTGAGGGGTTTGGAATTGTACGTTTAAAGGTGACTGCAGCACTGGTATGTTGAGTATAACTAGCTGCTACATGATCACATCAGAAACACAGACAGACCAAGCACAATCAGCACTCACTGCCTCCACTCCTCGTTACTGCAATTCCTCGGCACTGATTTCAGCCAGAAACAGCTCTGTGACACAAACTCAGTCAACAGCCACTCCACTGTGCTGACGTTCACACGCTTCTTCATCTGTTTTGCCAATCTGAAGGAAAGAGGATCAGACAAGAATGAGAAAACCCAATAGTTGTTTCATGTGCTAATGATTAAGATCAAACATGTTGATGAAATGAAGGTTTGTAGTTTTTAGTCTCTGTTCAATGTAACAAGGGATTTGTTAGAAGAGATTAACAAGTGAATTCTTTCTTGTTAGCACAAGACTGTATGTCCAAAGATGTGCAAATTGGTGGATTTGCCATGTAGTGTCCAGGCTGGGTGGATTAGTCATGGGAAATGCATAGTTATAGGGATAGGGTACGGGGTGGGTCTGGATGGAATGCTCTTCAAAGGGTTGATGCAGATTTGATGGGCCAAATGGCTTCTTTCTGCCCAGTAGGGACTCTATGATTCTATAATAGATTCTTCAAGCTGTAAATAATGCATATTGCAATTTATCTTCATGCCTCAGGACCAGGTAACAATGTATATAAATTAGTATTACTATTGTTATTGGATGGAAATCCATCTGACAGATCATTCAAAATATTTCAAACTGATCACGAGATCTAGCTTTCCCACTCAAATTCAGATGATTTACAATATGTATTTATCTGGTGGGCAAAGGCCATTTTGAATCCAATGAATGTTTAACTACCTGAATGTTGATATGAAAAATAGTTCTAGTATTCTTTGTTATGATTCATCGGTATTCAAACATGGAATATATCTTGGCTGAAGTGCAATCAGGGAGCAGCAGATTTGAAGCAATCAGGCAGCAAGGTAAATGATTCCTGATAGCATGCTTCCCGCTCTGAACCAGCATCCATATTACAACAATTAAATTTAGGTTGAGCTTTAGCAGAGGAGAAATATCTTTGTTCATTTGACATTTTGAGTAAATTTTTGCAAATACCTGATAGATCATTTACGCCGAGTACTGTTCCCTTATCTGTTACATAAAGATGTCGAGCAGCTAATAGATTCATCTGATCAATTTCAATACAGTGAATATATTTTCTACTTTCTGAAACAAGATCACAATTTCTAAAATGATATAATTTGACACCATCCAGGATACAACTGCCAGCTTGATTGGGGCCACACCCATAAACATCACTCCCACCTCCACCGAGGCTCAGTCGCAGCAAGATGCACCACAGCCATTTACCAAAGCTTCTTACAAACCCATAAACACTTCCATCTAGAAGGATAGAAGCAGCACCAGTTGCACATTCTCCTCCAAGCCACTCACCACCCTGATTGGAAATACATCACCTTTCCTTCACTGTCACTGGATCCAAACCCTGGAATTTCCTCCCTAACAGTATTGTGCAACTATCTACAATAAACAAACTAAAGCAGTTCAAGAAGGCAGCTCATCACTACTGTCTCAAGGGCAATGAAGGATGGGCAGTAAGTGCTGGCCCACATCTCCCATGAGTGAATTGTAAAAATCTAATTATTTGTTGAACAATGGCAAAATCTCTTTTTTAATCCTTGCTGTATTCTCAATCTTGAGCATGATAAGAGCAGTCTGGATGAGAAATTGTGATAAAAGACACAGGACAGAAAATAATTTATATTCTATCCTGAGATGCAAGTTATTGAAACTATCAGAACTTTAAAAATCACACAAAACCATGTTATAGTCCAACAGGTTTAATTGGAAGCACACTAGCTTTCGGAGCGCCGCTCCTTCATCAGGTGCTTGAAATTAAGCCTCTTGGACTATAACCTGGTGTTGTGTGATTTTTAATTTTGTACACCGCAGTCCAACACCGGCATCTCCAAATCATCAGAACTTTAGACAGAGAATGGTGTTATAGTAAGTTACAGATGCCAGGAGCTCTGTAATGAAGCTGTGCTTTAGACTTGGTATTTCTCTCTGGATGGGCACTGTTGAGACACTGATGTTTAAAAGACATTTGGACAGGTACATGGGTAGGAAATGTTTAGAGGGACATGGGTCAAATGCAGGTAAATAGGATTAGTTCAGTTAAGGAAACCTGTCGGCATGGACAAGTAGGGCCGAAGGACCTGTTTCCGTGTTGCATAATTCCAAGACTCCTACTGGAGAGTTCACACATGATCCATGTATGAGAACTAGCTCTTTGACCCCCATAAATGTCTATAAAACAGGATGTTTACCTCTTTACGCAGTCACAGTGATAGAGAGTCCTGGACTGCTGGTTGTGATATGAGAATTTGAATTCCTGTGGAGAGATCTTGTGCTCACACCGATCCAGGGCTTTGTAAATATTACAACCTCTGGATTTACCTGTAAAAAGGAGTAATACATATTTTTAAAACGCCTTCAATCTCCCAGTTTTGGTAACCTGCTATTTGGAAAAATAACCGTTCCTGGTATATTCTCCTTACTGTTTATTATGCAATATACAGTCCAACTCACTATCAATAATGCAATAGCAAATCTGCTGGTAAATTTTACTGTGCCATTAGTTGAGTATATCAGCAGCTACTCGGTTTAACAATAGGTCTGAAGCGTGAATAATGGGGGATCCCTACCTGGCTCTAAGTTGGCCTCCCCACCCCCAGGGCAGGCAGCAAGATGGCATTATAGGTGATCCACACTTTTTGTTGCCCCGATATTTGTAGTTTAACATAAACCTCTCTATTTTATTAGGAAACAACTTTCATTATACAAACAGCAGTTTCGTTCTTATATTGTTATTTCAGCGTTGCATTCATGTGGAAAATAAATCCTTGTTTTTCTTTCCTTCACTATTCTGAAACTTAGCTCCAATGAATAGCAAGGATCCCCTGTACTTTAAATATATTAATAGATATGGTTATCTGTGATCATAATTCTCTTAAACGCATAATTCATTACATTCTCATGATATGATGAATTTAAGATCCATTCCAATGTGCCTATATCGGAGTTATCCTCATAACAAGTCTAAACACTTTTTCCTTCTTAATACTCACAAATCTTTCTTTAAGGCTAGGAACAATGTTTCCCATGCAGGAAAGCACTGCGTAAGTCTGATTTGATGTCTCTACAATTGAATGGATTTGATCAAATATGTAATTCTACGCATTACTTAAACTTTTATTTATGTATATTCTAATGTTCAATTTTAGGAATTTATATCCTGTATATTTGGAAATGATTTCTACACATCCCAGCTGCTGAGAAAGAGCACAGAATATCTCAGATATTTTAGATGAACAGTAAGTATACCTTCAAAATCAATTACATTTAGGGCAAGAAATCATTTTTAAAAAAGATATAACTGGGAGAAGTAACTCTTGGGTGTCAACATCACGAGAAGACATTCTCTTACAGCAAAGCCAGTTAACAGAATATTAAGACCTAAAATATGTGGTCAGTTCTCGTATTGTTCATGATTGAGGGTCAGGCTGGAACACAGGTGACGAGGGAGGGAGATGGAAGTATACAATCTGGGCCATAGCAGAATTTTGTATACGATCTAGGAATGGCTGTTGTCAATAACTGTTACATTACAACCTATTTTGCAGAGAATTAATTAATTCAGATAGAAATACAAATCTCCTTAATTGTCTGGCAAGATATGACATAGATGAACTTATTTTATTTCAGATCTTGAACATAAAAAATTATTTTGATTTACAAAGATGAGTTAATCATTGAAATTTACGGTTTGAGTGAATTATCCTGATTTCACACCGATCTTAATTTGTAAACCTCTCAAGAAGTATACTGCTAAATGAAAATTAAATATTTCTGAACTGATAAGTATTAGAAAAAAAAATCAATGGAAGTGTTGACATTTCTTTTTCATAGATGTGAGCGTCAGCAGCAAAGTTGACATTTGCTCCCATCCCATTTAGTCCTCGAATTGTGACTATTTCAGAGGGCAGTTAAGATTCACCCACATTGCTAAGAGCTGGTGTCACATGTCGGCCAGACTGGGTAAGGATGGCAGATCTCCTTCCTTAACTGACATTAATTAATCAGATGAGCTTTGATAACAATTAGCAATAGTTGAAATGGTAACCATTAGTGAAGCTAGCTTTATATTCTAGATCTATTAATAAAATTTAAATTCCACTCGCTGTCCTGCTGGGATTTGAACCCTCATCTCCAAAGCCCCATGGGCCTCTGGATTACTAGTCCAGGGACATTAGCACAACACCACCCCCTTATTTTATGATTATTAATATTACAATACTGTTATAATAAGTAACAGGCATGCTGGATCTATAATTATGTGGTCCCAGCATTATCCCTTAACACTTTCTGTTCAGGTCTCTACCATAATTGGGTCCTGATTCTTGTAACACTACCACTAACCTCCTCTATCTGACAAATTATGATTTGAAATACAAGTTATTTCTTAAATCCATTAAATAGCAAGAGAGGCATTTCAGTAGAGCTTGAACTCAACCTTTAGATGCAGTTGGACGACGTCTGATTGGATCCAGAGGCTGATGCGCACAGGGGGAGCTGATGATGATTTCGGAATGGTTCCAATTTCCCATCCTACATGGCAGATTCTTTGGTGCGTGGCCTTTTCTGTCACTGCCACTTGGTAAGGATTTCAAACTGCTATTCTTAGAAAAACTGCTCAAGTCGAATGCTTTTCTTGAGGAAATAAAGGAGCTACTAACTTTGTTTTTTATGTTATACATGGTCTTGGCCAGTTTTATCCCGGTTCGGTTTTTGCTTGATAATGTGGTTGATTCCACACTTTTGCTTAAGCTGGTTGCTGTGTTCTGTCTTCCCAGAATGGTGAAACTATGTTCTTTACTGTTATTTTCATCCAATCCAACAGCCATGGTCCCATTCACTTGGTTCATTAAGGCATCAGAGACATTTCTTTGCAAAAGCTTTCTAGGACCATCTTTTTTCTCCATGGCAACAGGGACTGAGTTCTGTTCAATGGCAGGGTTAAAAGCCAGTTCAGTGGGTACCATTGTGGGCATCATATCTGCTTTTGTCTTCAAGATATTTTGGGAATTAGTTTTGGTTTTCTTCTTCTGGTGACCTTTGCACTTGTGACACTTTTTGTTTGTACTTTTAACCTTTTGGGTTGATTTTGTCAATGTATCATGAGTAGTGGATCCAGTGGAGAGGCTAGTGATTATTTGGCTCTGTCTGCTGGTTGCTGCAGAACTTGCCGTGGTTTTAGACTCCATTCCCATCTGAAACTCATCCAAAATGGGATGGATATAGTTGTACATGGGTTGAGAACGAAGAACAGCCCGCGGCATCCGTTCAGTGATATTGCAACTGAGAGAGAGAGAGAGAGACACACACAAAAGAGATGTACAAACACAGAGTCAGTTAAACTTCAGCTGAGGAGAAGCTTGCACCATCAGAAGTGTCTTTCTTTGATTAGTCTCAGAGGAGATTCCAGATCCCAGCATCACCAAGCTGCCTTTAATTCAAAACAAAATTTGCACTGAAATAAAACAACTATGCCTGTAAGATGAAAATGTCTCTTCAGTCAAACAGGAACTGCTTAACCTGAGGAGAAAGTGAGGACTGCAGATGCTGGAGATGAGAGTCGAGAGTGTGGTGCTGGAAAAGCACAGCAGGTCAGACAGCATCCGAGGAGCAGGAGAGTCGACGTTTCAGGCATAAGCTCTTCATCTGGAATGATGACTATTTGAACATTCCTGATGAAGGGCTAATGCGCAAAATGTCGATTCTCCTGCTCCTCGAATGCTGTCTGACCTGCTGTGCTTTTCCAGCACCACATTCTCAACAGTGCTTAACCTGAATTTGGAAATAATATGAAATGGCTTTCAACTTCCTCAGCCAGGGCCTGGAATGAAATGCAGGGGCAACATAGGTAGAAAACATCAAGCAGGGGTTTAAGACCAGTCAAGACTCTTGGTTATCAGGTGCAGAGAGTCAGACATTTGAATTTTTATCGGGGTTGGGTGCAGGTACCTCTTTCATCCTACTGCATAAACGGCCTATAGCATGGGAAGGTGATGGCCCCCTCCCACTGAAATTCCAGTGACTCCTGCCTCATCAGGGCACAAACACATATTCCAGATGTTAATAAGACAGAGGTACTAAGCTGAAAGGAAGTGCAAGTGTGGCCAACGGGGTCTCCAGACCAGTCACTTCATAAGAATACTGGAAGTATCTGGGATGTCAGGGTTTTTAATGAGGGCTGTCTGTGGGTCAGCATATTAACCAACTCCACCCCAGTGCCATGCCCACTCTGCCCTCAGGCTGGAGTCTCATTTGACACATTGATGCGAATGCTTATCAGTGCCATTTAAAATGCTAGGTCTAACTCTAATTGCAATACTACAATGAGGTTCCTTGGATTCGTGGGGTTTTGGAGCTTCCTTTGGGGTCTACACTCAGTTGCAAAACCTTTGGCAAAAAACACAGCAGAAAACCTCTAGGTTTGCCACCTGTCATTCTGAATCGTGTGTGTGATGTATGGGATTAAACTTGACTATGATTTTCTAGATGTTGAACAGGTGCTGCAATTCTCTGCTCAGGTTAATACTCGCAAGTAAGTTTGCAGACTCATTTCAGAATTTTATCTGCTGGGTGAAAACATTGAAAATTAGGTGCAGTAGTCACTCGTTCCCATATTAATTTTATTGGATGGAGAATTCATGCACAGATCCACACAGCTTATTGGCTGATTCCCAGTGCATTCTCCTGATTGCTCTTGGCTCCATGCCAGAAATGGGAATTCTAAATTTTCCAAATGAAGAGTGGCCACATGGGCAAGGTATTAGGATATGACCAGAACCCGTGAATATTTGCCAGCAAGAAACACTATCGTTGCAAAGAGAAATTGCTTAATGCAACACTCACTGGCTCCTTTGGGTCTTCTTAATGCAACCTTCATCTGGTTCCAGATTGAAACAGGGCACCTGGAGAACATTGAAGAACGCTATTCCAACCACTGTGGAGATGGTATCATTTACATTCAGGAGACATCTCCTAAACCTAATGTCAGACAGAAATAATTTTTTAAAAGTGTCAATTTTCATCATAATTTCTTAATTAAGAAGGTCACTTGATTTTGGCAGGACTGCCTGGGCTCATGCTCCTTCTCTCTTTGCCCCTCTCTCATGTCTCTAATCCTTCCACTCATCCAGCCGAGCAGCTTATGTCTGTACCCTCTCAAGTACTTTGGCCTCCCACCTTTCCAGTTCTTACTCGAACTGTCACTCTTCCAGAATATAAAAACATTGAAAATTGGAGTAGGATTGGGCCATTCGGCCCTTCGAGCCTGCTCTACCATTCGATATGATCATGGTTCATAACCCAACTCAGTGCCCTGATCCTGCTTTGGTCCCATTACCTTTGATCTCTTCAGCCACAAAAACGTCCAACTGCTTCTTGAAAAAAATTCAATGTTTTGGCCTCAACCTCTTTCTGTAGCAAAGAATTTCACAGGTACATTGTGCTCTGGGTGGAGAAATTTGCCCCCATCTCAATCCTAAATGGTCCACCCTGGATCATTAAACCATCACCCCCTGCTTCTGGAATACCTAGTTATAGGGAACATCCTTTCTGTGTTTTCCCTATCTGGTCTTGTTGGAATATTATAGGTTTTTGTTCTCCTAGCTTCATGTGCTCCTGCCACCATTTGAAGTGGAGGCTCTTGAATGAATTCATGGCCAGCTTCTTTGTCTTTCTTGGTATTCTCCAAAAGGCCCACTGATGCTGCCACCATAGGCATCAACCGCTCCTGCCTCCTCCCCACCAAACACACCCACCGGGGGCTAATCTCACCGACATTTCTTCCTGTCCCCCTCGCCTGTTTCCTACAAAGTCAAAGGTTGCACAACACCCTTCGTTTGAAATCACAAGCTTTTGGAGTGCTGCTCCTTTGTCAGGTGAAATGCCCTTGTGTTTGTGATTTCAAATAAACCTGTTGGACCATAACCTGGTGAGGTGTGACCTCTACATTGTGTTTTCTACAAGGTTTGAAACTCCAGTTTGGCATGTCCTAGTCATTGTTCCATCATTTACCCCATCATCTTTCTGTTTGTGTACCTGACCCTACTGCTTACCTATAATCGCAGTCACAGTGGGATATTGTGTGCAGTCTGAAGTTCCACACTCCATAGTTGTATTCAAAAGCAGATAATCTGTGCTCACAGTGATCATGTGCTCTGCAGCATAAGTCTGTCTGATCAAATATTCCTAAACATGAGAACAGTAATTGTGAGTAAAGAGAATTATTCAAGTTCTGCGCAGTTCTTGTCAATTTTTAAAGAGGCATGGCCATGGTAAGACTATAACGTTTAGATAGCATAAACAATCTTTGAATAAAAAAGGCAGCACACTAATTTTGGTACTCACCAAACAGACTAAAAGTGTAATTTCTGAGCCATTCCGAGTTAAATTATTCAAACAGAATTGTTACAGCACAGATGGAAGCTATTCAGGCCCATCGTGCCTATCCCAGGTCTGTCATCTAGTGCCAATCTCCTGCCATTCCCCTCCTAACCCTACACATCAGTTCTATCCTAATAATATCCAATGCCCACTTCCATGCCTCAATTGAACCTGCCCCCATATTGTCAGGCAGTGTATCCCATACCCTAAATTCTCACTGTGTGAAAAAGATTTTCTTCACTTCATCCTTGCTTTGTTTGCAAATCACTTTAAATCTGTGCCATCTTGTTTATGAGCTTCAGTTGAAGAGCTACATTGAACCTTGTTTGCCTTAGATACAGGTTGGGCGGGTCAGGGGAGGGTGTAAAAGACAGTCAGGATTCCCATTCCTGATCACCATACAGTGATCCCTGTTGCAAAAAGAGTGCAGGTTTAGCTATTGGCCGTAGCCAAACAAGTAATGCTAAGTTGCTGACACTCAGTGTCAAGGCACAGACATGGAGAATAGACAAAATACCAGAGGGCTGCTGATACCTGTGCAAATGGACCCCAGGAAGGGGGATTGGTTTGCAATGCAGAGTGCTGGCAACTGCGTGTGAGTTCAATTCCCACACTGGCCGAGATTACCATGATGGAATCTCCCTCTCAACCTCTCCCCTTGCCTGAGGCATGATGACTACCAGGCCAAACCACCACCAGTGCTCTCTTTCTAATGTGAGGGCAGTGCTATGGTCCACTTTTACTCCAAAAAGAAGTCAATATTATCGACAGAGAAAAGTTAAAGAAAATTAAAACTGTAGACAAAAAATTGAGAAAACCTTTACAAGGAAATGCTTTAAAGGAAGCTCTTTGTGTGGTCATGAGTGCCTCTCTGATGTTCTGTTCTGATATATCTCACTGGTTCCCAAGTACATTTTATGCTTTTACTGCTGGATGAGAGCAGTCATTTTGTGTCAACTCCCATGGTGATATAATGGCAGTAATCTCCACCTCTACTGCAGAAGTGGGAGCTGGGTCCACACAAAATACTTACTTCAAATCTATCTCTGAAGCTCTAAAGTATAACTCCAGGGCAAATAGGCCACAAAGTGACTCTGCAAATCTCAAAAGCAACTGTTGAGGGAAAATAGCCGATAACCTACTAAACAGAATCACTGAGTGATGTTACCGTGATGCTTCATAATGTCACATATTTCTACTTGAACTCTACCACCAGCTGAAGAACTTGGGATGTGAAGCAGACTTGCCAAACAAAGACAGAGCCCCTCTTTAAGATGGTGTAGGGAATCAAAAACTCCCTGAAGGAAATGCTGCAAGTTTGTACCTAGGCCCTGAGCTAACAATGATATGAGTAATTTTACAGCAATCTATGTGGCATTGACCAACTCTGACCCTATTTCCAACAAATGACATGGCAATGTGGGTGGAAGCATATTTCAAACATTATAAAAAGCAATCCATATGCTGGAAATGTAAAATTTAATTAGGAAATGCTGGAAACAAATATACAATCAGTCAGAGAGCTGCTTTACACACACAAAACATTCTGTTATATGAGCTTCTTTTTCTGTAAATGCCGAGCCAGAATGTCCATAGCCTTTTCAAACGTGGAATGTCACAACCAAACCAGATCCCATCACCATCCGAACCTGATCCCATTATCGTTCAAACTTGATCCCATTCCTGTTCAAGCCTGATCCCTTTACAATCCAAATGTGATCCATTCACCATCTAATCCTGATCCCATAACCATCCTAAATCAATTCTGTCACCATCTGAACTTGGTCTCATCACCATCTGGAACAATTCCCCCTACCATCCGAACCTGACCCCATCACTAGCTGACATTCAGACATGTGCATTTCCCCAAAGGTAACCTGAGTGGGAAACCTAATTTTCCTTTTCAAATCTCAAGAATGTCAAGGCGTATTATTGACAACCTCAACTGCTACTACAGTTGTGATTAGCCAACTCAACACAGACCAAGGACCAAGTATGATCTACTTTATGATCTGCATGGTTGAATATCACACTCTTGAGAAACAGGTTCCATGCTTGACAGTCAGCAATCATAAAATAGGCAGTAGTGAATTTCCAGCACATCTCAGTTATTCTGATTTAATCAGGTTCACAGTCACTTTTCTATGTTTCGCATTAAACTCGGTTTGGTTTTAGATCAATGGGTGAATGAGCAATGAACAGTCATAAGTGCTGAAGTGAATTTCTGCCGTTTTGTAAAAGATACTTTAAGTAGAAGTTATTCCTATTTTCAGAACCTTCTCTGCAGAGTCTGAAGGTATGAAAATATTTAGAGATTAGACATTTTATTTCAGTAAAAGTGTCACGCACAAGCCACACTTAAAACACAGCAGTCTGGTCAAATCGAAGATACTGAAGAGGCAGATAGCAAATCCACAAAATCTGATTGGATCAAATATAAGAGAAATATCTTGACTTTTTTTTAATATGCAAAAGGAGACTATGCTTAAAATTCAGACTAGATCAATTTACATAATCCGATTGATCCATTGCATCAAACATTTTTCATTTCTATTTTATGATTTCATGATTACAGAGTTTAGGATTAGTGTTTGTTATTTTAATGTCTGCCTGCATTCCGAGCAACAGTTGCTGCAACTAGATCCACAGCAAGATTCTTCTCCAGCAAACAATATTTACTGGAAAGAGAAACTAAGTCAACCTCATTTTCTAGTACTCTGTGATTTCACAGCAGGAACCAAAAGGTAAAGCTAGGCCAATTTATAAGATGAGAAATTCTGGGCTGAATCTTCATTTTCTTGGCTAAGTCCAAGTTGGGTTGCGACTATTGGAGCCTTTGTCACTAGGGGGCCTAGCACGTTACCTCGCCTGTAGATTACCAACTCACTGCATTTTCTGTCTACCCCTCACACTCAATTTCTTCCCCATTTTACTCTTCCCAGAACAACTTGCCACTCAGCAGATATCTGGCCAAAGATCCTTCATAAATATTAATAGTAAAAAATTAATGAAAGATAAAATGGAGGCCATAAGGAACAAACAGGGAAGCTGCTCACTGAAGCAAAGGATATGGCAGGGGTACAAAATGAATGTTTTGCTTTGGTCTTTACCAAATTAAAAAATGGTGATAATGGCCCAGATGAAAAGAAGGGTATTGAACAACTAAGCAGTACAGTAATAGTTAAAGAAGAGATGCTGAAAGCTGGTACCACTCCAGGTGGGATCACTGAGAGGTGTAAGGAAGCAAATTGTGGAGCCATTGACAAAAACTTTTCAGGCTTCTCTAAACACAGGATTAGTCCCAGGGGACTGGAAGATTGCAAATATGATGCAGTTGTTTAAGAAAGGGACAAAGAATAGCAGAGAAATGACAGACCTGTCAGCTTTGCGTCAATAGTGGGAAAATCGATGGAGGCCATAATATGGGATAAGGTAAATGGACACTTAAAGAAAAAATTAGTTATTACTAAACAGTCAGCATCACTTTGTCAAGGGCAGGTTATGATTACAAATTGAATT
Organism: Chiloscyllium plagiosum; assembly: GCF_004010195.1. Classification (NCBI taxonomy): domain Eukaryota; kingdom Metazoa; phylum Chordata; class Chondrichthyes; order Orectolobiformes; family Hemiscylliidae; genus Chiloscyllium; species Chiloscyllium plagiosum. Next base: position 15,262,611 of record NC_057734.1, read on the forward strand.
GAGTGGAGGTCAGTCATCTCAGCTTCAGGGCATCTCTCCAGGAGTTCCTCAGGGTAGTGTCCTGTGCTCAATCATCTTTAGCTGAGGTGAGAGAGGTAGTGGATGAGGGTAGTGCTGTGGATGTTGTCTATTTGAACTTTCAGAAAACATTTGATACGGTGCCACAAGGCAAGCTGGTTACCAAATTAGAAATGTTTGGGATTGATGGGTCCTTCCTAGCATGGATTAGAAATTGGCCAAAAGATAGGAAACAGAGAGTAGGCATAGTTAGGCATTTCGCAGTTTGGAGATGAGTTGTAAGTGGTGTTTCACTAGGGATTGATATTGGCTGCCTTGCTTTTTCTGATTTATATTACAATTTGGAGATGGCTGTTGAGAGCAAAATCTGCAAATTTAAAGATGATACTAAGTTATACACTAAGCTACTGAATTGTAAGGATGATGCTGAGCAACTTCAGAGGGACATTGACAAGCTAGCTAAATGGGCAAATACCTAGCAGATGAACTTCAATGCAAAGAAATGTGAGGTAATGCATTTTGATAGAGGAAACACAGAGGGACAAAAGAGGCTCGATGGTACAACTTTGAGGGGAGTATTGGAGCAGAGGTTTCTCTGGTGCATAATTCTCTGAAGGTGACCAGGCAAGTTGAACAGTTGGTGAGAAGGCTTATAGGATCCCTGGGTTAATAAATGAAGGCATAGAGTATAAAAGCAAGGAGAAGTGATACTACACCCCATCAAATCATTGTTCAGACCACATTTGGACTATTGTGTTCAGTTCTGGGCACCTAATTGAAGAATGTTAAAGCCCTGAACAGCATGTAAAGGAGATTTACTAGAAGGTTGCCAGGAATGAGGAATTTTCGATACAAGGAAATATTAGAGAAATTGAGTTTATTCTGCTTGGAGCAGAGAAGTTTAAGAGGTGATCTTACTGAAGTGTTCAAAATTATGAATACTATTGACAGATTACAGAAAGATATTCTTTTTCCACTAACTGGTATGTCAGTAACTAGGAGTCACAATTTCAAGAATGACAGCAAGAGAGCCAGAGGTGAGATGAGGATAAACTTATTTACTCAGTTGTTAGGATTTGGAATGCACTGCCTGAGAGAGTGGTGGAGGCAGATTCCACAGGAGGTGTCAAATGCGAGTTAAATATCTGCACGTAGGTGATGAAGTGAGAGGGTTATGGAGGTAGGGCTGGAGAATGGGACTTGCTACATAGCTCTTTCGGGAGCCAGTACAGACTCAAAGGGTTTACTGGCCTCCTTCTGCACTGTAAATTCTATACTCTATCATTCATACAGGATTGCAATGATGGCATAAAATCCTGCCACTGACCCAAGTTTGCAAGAGGTAATTTGCAGAGTGAAGCTTAGTATCAGCAGCTCTACAACATTTATATTACATGAAATCAGGAGGAAGTAAAACGAGGCCATTTTCTGATATCGTTGCCTGATCTAATCCTGGGGTCTCCCTCTGAGAGAGGTAGAATTACCCATTGAGGAAACAACAGTTTAATCGGGAGTCTTCCATAGAAACACAATAATGAAAGTTAACAAGATATCACCACAGCCTCACTGCCTCCCTTATGATGCAGAATGAGCAAGAATCAGATGTCATGAGCTGGACAAACCACCCAAGCTAGAACATCTGCTCACTGGTAACCCAATAGCAGTAATTATTCCTGAATGTTATTTAAGCCAACTATTCACCAGATGCTATTGATTCCTGTCTGTAAATCTCCCCCTTGTCCTGAGGACATTGTTGGGGCTTTAGTTTACAGGTGCAAAATACTCTCCAGTATCTCACTAAAAAGACATTATTGACAAGCGTTCCTGGATCATATTGTTGACAGGCTGCTTAAAATTGTGCATATCAAAGCAGAATCTGACCTTATGCTTATTCAACCATATATCCTACTAGTGGTCAGTGATGAGGAGTATAAACATAACTATAAATATAACTGGATACCCTGATCTATTAAAGGAAGATGGATGTGTAGTTGAGCAATTGGACTAGGCGAAGCAAGCAGTGGAGTGTAGGCTGGCTAAAGCCAATGTATCCTTTTGGAGTTCTGCCACACTTGTTGCATGATACAGTTTTGCATTGCAATCGAAGCTTGACCTTTAATACAAATTAAAATTGTTAAGTTCTCCCAATGCTTGAATCCTTAGCCTGACGTGATATTTAGAACAAGTCCAAGTGCTGCTGTAACTCTGTCTGCCAATTAGTCCGCTGTGGGTCTCTGAGCTGAATACAAAGAAATCAGCTGGTTTCCAGAAATACCTGCTTCGTAACTTATCATATGTTTTACTGTTTCAAATAAAATTAACCCACAAAGTTAATCAATCCCTGACATGTGTGTGTTTGTGTGTGTGTGTATGCGCGCACGTGCATGTTTGTGCGCGTGCGTTGCTGTGAATGCAACTTCTGATTGCAGCAGCTGCTGTAGCTATCCTAAAGTTTGTAGGAAGAAAGGGTAAGTTAAATTCAGGAAGATATATTCAGAATTAAAACTGGATATGCTCTTAAAACTTAAGTTTTAGTTTTCTTCTGGAATTCTGTTGCTGGTATAAGTGTAATAGCTTTAAGTAAACAAATTGTGTAATACAATTCTCAACACACCCCATCCTCTCCTTCTGAGTAGGTGAGAGGCAAAGTGTGTTTCAATTGGTTTGCTTCCAAAAGTAAAGCAAAAAACATTATTATAATGTAAACATGTAACTTCACCAGTAATTCATTGACGGACAGGCAGGCTGTTAGCTGATATTGATCGCACTTACAGGATATAAACTAGTGCCTTCCAAAGGTCCATGTTAAGACAACATCTTTGGTCGTATAAATGATTTTCACTTGTCCGTGGGGGCACAATATCAGTTTTACAGAAAACTCAAAAAGTAGAGTGTGAGATTAGATTAGATTCCCTTCAGTGTGGAAACAGGCCCTTCGGCCCAACCAGTCCACACCGACCCTCCGAAGAGCAACCCACCCCGACCCATTCCCACAACTAATGCACCTAACTCTATGGGCAATTTAGCACAACCAATTCACCTAACCTGCACATCTTTGGACTGTGGGGGGAAACTGCAGCACCCAGAGGAAACCCACGCAGACACTGGGAGAACATGTAAACTCCACACAGACAGTCGCCCAAGGCTGCAGTCAAACCTGGGGTCTCTGGCACTGTGAGGCAGCAGTGCTAACCACTGAGCCACCGTGCCACTCCTTTTTAGATTGCCTACGGCATGATTAATGTGAAGGAGACTGTACGCAAAATCAAGAGCATACAGATAATTTAGAAGACTTGACAGATGAAATTTAATGAGGAGAAATGTGAGCAGTTGGAGGAACAATATGGAGAAAACACACACTAAACAGTAAATCTTCAAAAATGACAAGGGAGCAGAGACATTTCATGATTTAAGCACATAAACCCTTAAAAATCAGAGGACAAGGTGCTGAAACATCAAAGAGATAATGCAATCCTTAATCTTAATTTAGGGTTACAGAGCACAGACAGTCAGAAGCAATTCTAAATGTATACAAAATTATTGTTAAGACTGTATTGAGAATATTATGTCCAGTTTTGGGCACTTTACTTTAGGAAGAATGTCAAGAACATGAAGAGGGTGGTGAAAATATTAATTATAATGATATCAAAGGAAAGAGAATTTAGTTAAGAGGAGAAATTAGATAGATTGGGCTTTTTCTCTTTTAGAGAATATGGTAAGTGAAAATGTAATAGGGATGTTCAAAATAGAGTCATAGAGATGTACAGCGTGGAAACAGATCCTTCGGTCCAACCCGTCCATGCCAACTAGATATCCCAACCCAATCTAGTCCCACCTGCCAGCACCCACCCATATCCCTCCAAACCCTTCCTAATCATATACCCATCCAGATGTTCATTAGAGGACATACATTTAAATTAGCTTCTCTACAGTGTGGAAACAGGCCCTTCGGCCCAACAAGTCCACACCGACCCTCTGAATAGTAACCCACCCAGACCCATTTCCCTCTGACTAATGCATCTAACACTATGGGCAATTTTCCATGGCCAATCCACCCTAACCTGCACATCTTTGGACTGTGGGAGGAAACCAAAGCAGCCGGAGGAAACCCACACAGACAGTCGCCCAAGGCTGGAATTGAACCTGGGTCCATGGTGCTGTGAGGCAGCAGTGCTAACTGCTGAGTCAACGTGCCACCCCATTAAGGCCAAGTGAATAAAGGGTTAGGACTTCTTTTTCTTTCTTTACATGCAGGATTATTAGAGTAACAGATGAAGAATGCATCATGTCTTTTAAAGGACAATGGAACGAATGGACTCTTTCTATGGTATAAGATTCTATAATTCCCACTACTGATCACCATCCAGTCTCCCATCGAGTATAACAGCCAAACATAGAAAGAAATCTGACAAACATAGTATTGAAAATATTGGAAAGCAGTCCACGCCCTTTGTAGCACAGGCATGTGTGAGGAATTTGGGTGAAGGCAGGATTCAGCTTGGGTGTGGCCACCTTGCTGATACTGTGCCCAGCTTTATACATGAACGATGGAATAGCTACCCCAGAGAAGGGGCAGGAGTAATCAACAGCTATTTCCCTTTGGACTATAGTGGTGTGAGGTAGTGTCCCTACATCTGGACCAGATGGTCTGGTTTCAAGTCTCTCTTCACAATATGACAGCCACGGGGCTCTGTCATAACACATCTAGACGGACTGATTTAAAAAAATAACTCTTGCCAGGTGTGTCAGCCCAATTTGGTTAACATCACAGACATTAACTCTTTGATGCACCAGAGTATTTGTTTCCACTTCCTGCATACAGACACCACCACAAATTGCATCCGAGGACCACACATGAATTTTCAGCCACAACATACAGTGTTGCTCATAAGGTGAATATTATCTCTTCAACATTAAAACAAACATTCAATTGAGTTCAAGAACAAAAAAATGTCTTTGGAGGTGAGTTTGCTAAATTATCATCTGTCCGATGAGATTGCATTCTCCTCCTCTCTAGCTCTAATTGAAAAAGCTCCTCTCTTCACAAACAAAAAAAAAATGGTCTGGGAAAATGTTACTGAATGCTCAGGCATAGGAAAAGACAGAAAATATACATATTATTTTTGTAATAATGGGGTCACATTACAAATGATGCTGTAATGATTTCCTTATCTATATTAATTACCTTTAAACACATTTTACTCCAAGTTAATTTTATCTGTGAGAGCTTCTGTAGCTGTTAAGTGTGCAAGATCAAGTTATGAATGAACTTTCTCAATTTGATACTGGAAAAGCTAACGTTTTGGACCCATCATTAAGACTGCTCTCTTAAGATCAGAGAATCTTACAGCACAGAAAGTGACCATACCCTAATTCAGGTTATTTATACACCGTATCACAAAAAACAGGGACCCCTAAGACTGCTCTCTTAAGATCAGAGAATCTTACAGCACAGAAAGTGACCATACTCTAATTCAGGTTATTTATACACCGTATCACAAAAAACAGGTACCCCATTCATCACTGTTCTCTACCACCCCTTCCAATCAATTCTGTACCCAAGTCATTAACATCTCTTTAATCTCAAGTGTTTCAATTTTCTGAAATAATACATTACAACATAGTTTATCAAGTGCATTTTGAAAGTCCATTGTACATGCATTACAATGCCTTTACCAATCCACTCTGCTAAAGAAGTCAATCAGATTAGTCTAACACATGTGTTCAACAAATCCATGATGGGAGTGCCTTATTAACCCATTATCCTTCAAACACTGTTCAGTCTCCTTTCCAACCATTTACTCGGACTGCGACATACTGTTTGAATCTTTGCCATTGTATTTGATATTGACCTGACTTTTAAGCTCCACAGGTGAAATCTTCCCAACCCTGAATCACTTGGGCCTGCTGAGAAGATTCGGAAAATAGGGTGAGGTTATCAGTTATGACATTCTCAACATCAAGAACGAAAAGTCTGACAAGCAAAGGCTTCCATTTGCCTGGACTAGTACGTCATTATTGCCTAACCTTGCTTCATTGACATGCAGTTTTCCATTCTCTCACCAGTCAGATAGAAACTAGATAGTGACAATTGCCAACATGACAGCCAGAGCAGTAAACTGGCCACTCCAGTTCATTGCTTGCTCACACTGCTCTACATCTTGGATAGCAGCCACTGATATGATTAGAATCCCTACAGTACAGAAACAGGCCCTTTGGCCTAACAAGTCCACATCAACCCTCCGAAGAATAACATCCCACCAAGACCCATTTCCCTACCCTATATTTACCCCTGACTAATGTATGTAACACCATGGGTAATTTAGCATGGCCAGTTCACCTGACCTTCACATATTTGGATTGTGGGAAGAAACTGGAGCACCTGGAAGAAACCTACGCAGACACAGGGAGAATGTGCAAACTCCACACAGACAGTCACCCGAGGTGGGAATTGAACCCAGGTCGCTGGTGCTGTGAGGCAGCAGTGCTAAGGACTAAGCCATCATGCCACCCAATATCTCAGGGCACTCTCCCTAGGCATCCACAGACATTGGCATCAGAGAGGTACCAGCCTCTTCGCACCCTTGTGGGACATCTCCAATGCAGTTCCAATGCGGTTTTACACTTCAATACTGTATTTCGAAGTGCACCCATCATTGCAACAATGCAGCCAGGACACATTGTGTGCAAGGACAAGCACCAACCCATCGATTGGATCACAGTGCACCTCAGGGCTCCTCACTTTGTGCCTACTTTGATGCTCACAACATCTTGGAAAACCACAGCCGGTCAGGCAGCATCCGAGGAGCAGGAGAGTCGATGTTTCAACCATAAGCTCTTCATCATCCCTGAAACGTCAACTCTCCTGCTCCTCAGATGCTGCCTGACCGGCTGTGCTTTCCCAGCACCACACTTTTCGACTCTGACCTCCAGCATCTTCAGTCCTCACTTGCTCACAACATCTTGCCAGGCCTGACTGTGCCTTGTCTTGCAGTGCCATGCCTTTTTGTGCTTTGCCGCTCAGCCAGAGTTTAAAGGCTCCCAGTACCTTGATCATGTCTTGGAATTTAGCACAGACATGAAGCCAGGCACCTCGCTATGGATCATCAGCAGTGATCACCAGGGTGGATATGTAGCTGTATGGCACATCAGTATCACACCCTGCACCATGTGCCAGAAGGTTAGGAGGCAAGCACACTACATGTGCTTGAACCAAATGGCCATGTCTCAAAGTCAAAAGGGAGTAATCCTTGGTCAAGTCAAAAGAGACTGCCTTCAGCAGACCCAGCTCAGCCAATCAAACACAGCCCCGAATATCAGGCGAGGGACCTCAATGCAGTAGGTTATCCACTTGAGGCAGGTGGTTCAGCACCCCGCAGCCGGGGGGGGAGTGGGCACTATCAGCCTCCTGCAGCCAGGCAAAGTGGGCAATGTCAGTCCCCTGTAGCCGGGGGGAGTGGGCACCGTAAGCCGCCTGCAGCCAGGGGGAATGGGCACCGTAAGCCGCTTGCAGCCGGGGGAGTGGGCACTATCAGCCCCCTGTAGCCAGGCAGAGTGGGCACTGTCAGTCCCTTGCAGCCAGCGGGAGTGGGCACTATCAGCCCCCTGCAGCTGAGAGGAATGGGCACTGTCAGCCCCCTGCAGCTGGAGGGAGTGGGCACTGTCAGCCCCCTGCAGCTGGGGGGAGTGGGCACTGAAAATACCCTGCAGCCGGGGGAGTGGGCACTATCAGCCCCTTGCAGACAGGGGAGTGGGCACTGTCAATCCCCTACAGCTGGGGGGAGTGGGCACTGTCAATCCCCTGTAACCAGGGGGAGTGGGCACTATCAGCCCCTTGCAGACAGGGGAGTGGGCACTGTCAATCCCCTACAGCTGGGGGGAGTGGGCACTGTCAATCCCCTGTAACCAGGGGGAGTGGGCACTGTCAGCCCCCTGCAGCTGGGGGGAGTGGGCACTGTCAGCCCCCTGCAGCTGGGAGGGGTAGGCATTGTCAGTCCCCTGCAGCCGGGGGGAGTGGGCACTGTCAGCCCCCTGCAGCTGGGGGGAGTGGGCACTGTCAGCCCCCTGCAGCTGGGGGGAGTGGGCACCGCCAGCCCTATGGCTCCAACCAGTCCAGGAAGTGAGTCAGGGAGCCATATAGAGAGAGATTAGTTTGGGGTTTGGTCAGTCTTCACTCAATGCAGTCCATCAAGTCAGTGGGAGAGACCACAATCTGCGATCTGTCCACTAAAATCAGAGTTGCGGCTGGGTATGTGTGGGGTGGGGGAGAGTGGAATGGGGGTTATCTGAGGCCACTATTGTAGGAGAGAAGTTGTGAGGATTGGAGGCAGTATGCTGGGATACAGATACAGAGAGTTGAACATTGTGGGGGAGGTGGCGTCATTGACAACCAGCACTCCCCTGATCTGACTGGGGAAGTTGGGTGGAGGTCAGTGCACATGGTGATGCTAATATGCCCCAGCACCAGGACATAAAGTGGGGATATGAGCAATCAAATAAAAGGGTTGGGTAGGAACATGGATAAGATCAAAGGCATTGGGAATGACAGGGAAGGCAACCAGGAAGGGAATATAAAGATTTAGCAGATCACTTAAACTGCAAGGCTGTATCTGTGACTTACCAGTGCAGTATGATCACTGTTTCTTTCAATTCCCATCCAAATTGTTCCATGAGACCATAAGACCATAAGATCTAAGAGCAGAATTAGGCCATTCGGACCATCAACTCTGCTCTGTCATTTAGTCATAGCTCATATCTTTCTTAAACTCATTCTCTCCATAAACCCTTGATCCTCTTACCAATCAACAATCTATCTCTGTCTTAAATACATTCAATGACTTGGCTTCCACAGCTCTCTGCCACAATGGGTTTCACAGATTCATCACCTTCTAGTTGTAGAAATTTCTCCTTATCTCAGTTCTAAAGGATTGTTCCTTTATTCTGAGGCTGTGCCTTGGGCCATAGTCTCTTCTGCTAGTGGAAACATCTTCCCCATGTCCACTCTACCCAGGCTTCTCAGTGTTCTGTAGGTTTCAATCTGATCCCCCCTCATTCTTCTAGACACTATCGAGTACAGACCCAAAAGTCCTCAACTGGTCCATATATGACAAGCCTTTCGGTCCTTAAATTATTTCTTGTAAACCTCCTCTGCACCCCAACCTTCCTTGGATTTGGGAACCAAAGCTGTTCACAATATTTCAAATTCAGTCTGACCAGAGCCTTACACAGTGTCAGCAGTATATCTCTGATCTTGTATTCCAGCTCTCGTGAAATGAATGCTAACATTGTATTTGCTTTCCTAACTGCCAACTGAACCTGCATATTAACCTTAACGTGGACCCCCCAAGGCAGAAGACAGGAAGATATAGGCTAGTTAGCCTGACCTTGGTCAATGGTAAGGTTTTAAGAGTCCATTATTAAGAATGAGATTGTAGAGTATTAGAAGTGCATGGTAAAATTGGACTGCATCGAAGGATGCCTGACAAATTGGTTAGATTTGTGGAGGTAAGAGCAGGACAGACAGTAACCTAGTGGTATTGTTGTAAGATAATAATTCAGACACCCAGGGAATGTTCTGGGGACCGTCATTCAAATCCCACATGGCAGGTGGTGGCATCAGCATGGGGGCTATCCATGATTCCTCCCCCAGCTGGGTACCTATTGGTACCGCCCTGTCTCATCACAGAGTGAGGTCAGGGTCCCTCAACCCTGATACTGAGCTCTATTAGCACCAGCCAAGGACTGCAGATCTGTGCCTACACTGTGCTGGACTTGGCTGTCCATGGTAGTATGGTGTGAACAACAACGATGGAGTCCTCCAAACTTTGTTACAGTTTACCCAGTGCCTCGGATAATCCCAGCTGCTGCTTGTGCACTTCCAGGTAGTTCTGAATTGCTGACATAATGGGGTTCTCTCCTGCATGGTGCCTGGTTTTCAGCAGAACCCGAAGTGCCAGTGACCTGGAGAGTTTCTTCCTCAGAGGGACGTGGCAGTGGTGTGTTCCTGACTGTAATGCAGCGAGCACTAATAGGAGAGCAGTACATCAGTAGGCAATGAATTGTACTTCATGGCATCACTACAGGAACATGCACAGTCCTTATCAGCCAGGATGTAAATCCTTTCCTCAAATGTGGTGAGATGATGAATGTCAGCCCCCTCCACCGCTTCCCACCCCCCCCCCCCCCCCCCCCCCCCCCCCCCACCTACACACACACACACACACACCGATTGTTTCATTCTGGGATGCTACAAATGGAGGGATTGGGTGAGATGAAAGTGGGTGTTAGTGCTGGTATAGTTGGGGGAGAAGGTGGTGAGGGTGTCCTGAGTGAGTAAGAAGGTAGCACAGAGGGCATGCAGAGTTACTAATGAGGGACAAAATGTTGCATGCTAATGTGAGAACATTGCCCATGACCTTGTTGCGAGATGAGTGCAGTTACAGGGTTACAGAGGCAGCAGGGAGAAGATGGTGACACAGAGCAGTGACAATCACTGACCTTCTCACACTGCTGCTGGCTATTCCTCTGGATGGCCAAATCTGTGCTGACCCAGATGGCAACCTCAGACCAGGCTGGCAGGTTTAGTGCTGCCATATCCTCTACCAGTCCCATCCTCTGCACAACCCCATCCACCAGGACAGCCAGGCCCCTCTTGTGGTGACAGGATTCCCCTGTCTCTACCTCTGGGGCAATTCTTCACCATGTAGAGTAGCAGCAGACTGACAGCACCTGACCTGGAATACAACTGCGTGTTAAAAAGGTGCTGGCACCAGCAATCCCAGCAATCCTGGCACCAGCAATCCCAGTGATCCTGGCACCAGTATTCCTAGTGATCCAGGTACCAGCAATCCCAGTTCCAGGTACCAGCAATCCCAGTGATCCTGGCACCAGTAATCCCAGTGATCCTGGCACCAGTAATCCCATTGATCCTGGCACCAGTATTCCTAGTGATCCAGGTACCAGCAATTCCAATGATCCAGGTACCAGCAATCCCAGTGATCCTGGCACTGTCAATCCCAGCGATCCTGGCACCAGCAATCCCAGTGATCCTGGCACCAGCAATCCCAGTGATCCTGGCACCAGCATTCCTAGTGATCCTGGCCGTGGTGGGCATTTTGCCCTGTGGCGAGAGGAACGCCTGATCATCAGGGGGTGGGGTTGTATGGGGACGTGGTGAGCATAGCTAATGAGATGGGGTTTGGAGAATAGTGTGAGAAACCTTTCTCGGGCTCACAGAGAGAAATTCTCCACAAAATGTGACGAGACGGTTCCTGGTAAAATCCAGGACACTTAGCTGGTTCCTGGTAAAATCCAGCCCCATATCTTTATCAGCAAGGCCATCTATTTCCAACAAAAACTGAAAGCACTGTAGAAACTGAGCAGCTCTGGTAGCGTCTGTTGAGAAAGAAACAGAATTAAGGTTTCCAGTCCAGTGATCCCTCCACCCCCCCCCCCCTTCTCTTTCCAGCTGCGGCAAACTGTCCCTGAAACTGTTACCTGTTCTTTTCTGCCACCCCTAGATTGTAGAGGCATCTGTGCTCTATGAAAAGCCCACCGCCAAATTATACCAAACCTTAGTCCCTTCTGAACTCGATTCCAAATCACCCAGGACACTGGGGGCACTGTCCGGCAACATGACAAATATTGAAACAATCCAATCCTATCAAATTCCTGCAAGTCCTACAATTCAAATATTATCTTCTAAGGCCCCCACCATTTCTCAGTTGAAGACTGGGCAGCATCCGAGGAGCAGGAGGATCGACGTATCGGGCATAAGAGGGGCTTAGAACCGAAACATCGACTCTCCTGCTCCTTGGAAGCTGCCTGAACGGCTTTGCTTTTCCAGCAGCACACTCCCGACTCTGATCTCCAGCATCTGCAATCCTCACTTCCTCCTCAGTTCCAGATTGCTTTCATACAACTCCCTCCCTTTACCAGCTTTGGTGGCCTTGTTGGCAATGGGTCTATTTCTACCCTCCCCGTCCTCTGCCTGTTCACCAGTCACTGCCTTTTGAAGAACCTTCTCTAACCCAGTTAGAGATCGAACACCACTAGGTTATAGGCCAACAGGTTTAATTAGAAGCACTAGCTTTCAGAGTGTTGCTCCTTCATCAGGTGGTTGCAGTGCTCCGAAAGCTAGTGCTTCCAAATAAACCTGTTGGACTATAACCTGGTGTTGTGTGATTATTAACTTTGTACACCCCAGTCCAACACTGGCATCTCCAGATCATGACTTCTCTGAACCCAATAGGTTTCCCTGGTTTTGGTCATCCATCTACAATTAACAGACGTCTCCTGGCTACGTCCAATTTCGAAGAGTCTTGGGATGTTTCCTTTTGTAATTACACAAAACTCAACTGAACATTTTTCATACAGCTAATGCCCCTTTAAATGATGCAACTATCATATTCATAGATGTTTCCATGAAAAAAGTGTAAAATGATTTTTTAAAATGTATAGTATGAAAGTGCTAGGTTTCTTACCCAAGCTAGTGAAGTTTTCAGCAGAGTTTCCAGGCCCACACCAAACGGTACCGGGAAATGTCAGAGTCCGGCGGCTCCGCCTGGCTCCTGGCCGGTGGTCCTGGAGGAATGAGGCTGACCCCGGGCTATCCGGCTTCCCCAGAGGGGCAAGGGCAGCGCTCCTCCTTCCCCGTGGAGACTCCGGGCCCGCGGCAGACAGCAGCGGGCTGGAACAGTTCCGAGCCCACTGCTCCAGGTCTCTCAGGGCCGTGTCCAGGCGGGAGTCCCACTCTGTCAGGAAAGTCCCGGTGCTCAGTGGCTTGCCCTGCTTCTCAAGGCAAAACGCCAGGTAAGCGCTGGTGATAGTCGCCTCCTGCCAGAAGATGCATTGCTCCAGCTGACCCTGCCGGCTCCAGCTGCTTTGGAAGAGGACTGGTCCATCATTGAAACCTCGGAGCCGGGCTAGGAAACTTAAAGAATGGGCCGAATGGTCACCGGCGACCAAATGGCACAGAGACCGGTCTCTCTGGGATAAACCCACCAGCCGGTCCCTGGACAATGTCTCATGCCTTCCTTGGATCAAGGGGAAGAATAACAGACAGTACAGCCCTCCACTGAGAAACATGCTAAAGGTTTGCCTGCTAAATACACGCGTGCACACACTGAGATGTGCATGAATATAAAGCATCGGGACAAACGGTTAAATGCTTCCATCGGCTCCTGCCGGGGCTTGTTTTATTGTACGGTAACTGAGAGGGTGTGCCAAGTTTAGTTTCTGGGCAGGGAGGGCGTGCCTCTAACTTTAGTCCTGCCCCTTGCTCGGACTTGGTCTCTCCCTTTCTCGGGCACCTGTCCCTCTCCCGCCCTGAAAAATCTGGAACTGTCCTCGGTCCATGTCCCCGGAGCCAACAGAGTCAGGGTGAGTGTACCCAAGCCGCCTGCAGGAGGAGAGAAAGTGCTTCCCACATTGAGATGACATCTCAAAGCGAACATAATTGTAGTGAATTTTAATTCCGTATTTTAAAAAATTTGAACCAGGTATCGGATTGATCTTTAAAACAAAAACCCCTGATCATTTGCATTGAATCAGAATTGAACTTCATACGCAGAAAAGATTACGCCTTTCGCCGATATTCCGCTCCGACGCTCTGTAATATATCATCTCCCCCATTGAAATCAATGCTCTATGCACTGGTGTCTCTGGCTTCCTCGTATTAAAGTTTCGCTGTGAGATTGGCGCTGGATGTAGGTTGTGTGGTTGTCACACTTGATTAGCGATTAACAAATTGGGCTACAAGATCAGAGAATAAAACTTAACCAGAGAAAAGTCTGGAGAAGTCAAACTTGTTTAAAAAGTCAGTGACCCCAAGGATCCACTTCTCTCCATAGTGGCTTAACTTTTCCATTTCTAGCAATGGATATTAACAGTAATGAGCGGAGAAGGAGCTCGAGGCAAATAGAGATGCATTTGAGGAAAAGAAGGATTAGTAAATAACAGCAATAATAGGTTTTGTAGTTAACATGAGATGAAGGTGATAGAGTCAGAAGTGGTTCTTGTGGAGCAGAAGACCTGTGGGTTGGACAGTCCTATTTCTGTGCTGTCATTCTATGAGGAGTTAAATCTCTGATCATAGCTGTGATGGAGACCTGTGCATATAATGTTGACTGGCAATATGGAGGGAGTAGGTAAAAGTGAGGTCTGCAGATGCTGGAGATCAGAGTCGAGATTAGAGTGGTGCTGGGAAAGCACAGCAGGTCAGGCAGCATCCGAGGAGCAGGAAAATCGACGTTTCGGGCAAAAGCCCTTCATCAGGAATGAATATGGAGGGAGTGTTACATTATCAGAGATCTAACATTCCTGTTGAAGGGCTTATGCCCGAAACATCGACTCTCCTGTTCCTTGGGTGCTGCCTGACCTGCTCTGCTTTTCCAGTGCCACTTGTGTGCGACATGTAATGGCAAGAGCAAAAGAAAACCAGTCACATTCTCCTTGTCAAGGTTAACCACTCAAGAGATATTATATTTAAAAAACAGATTATTTGATTCTGGCCTCATGTTCGTTTGTGGCACCGAGACTGGGTTAAAGACAAAAAAACTGCTGGAATCCAAGGTACACAGGCAGGAGGCTGGAAGAACACAGCAAGCCAGGCAGCATCAGGAGGTGGAGAAGTCAGCATTTCGGGTATAACTCTCCTTCAGTAGCGGAGGTCGGTGCAAGCGGAGCTGCAGGTAAAGGGGGGAGGGTCTGGGGAGAGTTTTGGGTGGGGAGAGGGTTGGAGTGGTGAGGTAGGGATAGGTGAACACAGGTATCGACCCTGGTTGGTTGATGAGAGGACTAAATCCAGTGGTTAGCTGAAAGGAAGGGTCGGTCAGAAAGGAAGGGGAAGGGGCTGGATAGGGAATTAGGGGTGGGAAAGGAGGCTGTTTGAAATTGGAGAATTCAGTGTTGAGTCCTCTGGGCTGTAGGCTGCTCAGGTGAAAAAGGAGGTGTCGTTGCTCCAATTTGTGGTCTGATTTGCTCTGGCACTAGAGAAGGCTGAGGATAGTCGTGGCAGAAAGGGAGTGGGAGGGGGAATTAAAGTGGGCGGTGACTGGGAAGTCTAATCGGCCCTTAGAGGCCTGGCTGAGATGCTCGGCGAAATGTTTGGTCTCGCTGATGTAGAAAAGACCACAACGGGAGCACTGGATACAGTAAACTAGGTTGGAGGAGAGGCAGGTGAACCTCTGTCTCACCTGGAAGGTCTGTTTGGGGCCCTGGATGGAGGGGATGGGGTGATGTGCTGGCAGGTTTTGCATCTTTTCTGTTTGCAGGGGGAGGTACCTGGGGTTCATGGAGATGAGGGGAGGGTGGCACGAAGGATTGGTAAAGGGAACAGTCCTTGCAGAAGGCAGAGAGGGATGGGGGAGGGGGAGATGTTTGGCAGTGAGAAGGGACTCACTGAGTGTATGTCTGAGGGAGGTCGAGAAATTTGTGGGATCTGGCTAGGTGTGAATAGACTGCTGCGCTCTCTACATTTCAACAGTCACCACAAAAAAAAGTTCGAAAGTGTATTAGAATGCCTTGAAGTCACGAAAAGCTCTATAGAAATGCGAGTCTTTTTGACAAATGAACTTTACAGATTTTATGCCCCAGAAGTTCTGGAGGGGAATAGGAGCCTGAGACTTAGGAAATGCTAAATAGCCGAATGAGAAATATATGCTTCCAGCTTGCTGTATTTTAGATGATCTGATGAGTTTTGGTGAAAATTTAGAATAATAGATACGCACTGTGAAATTCTTTCACTTCATAAGTAGTAATTAAAAAAACATTTTAAACATTTCAATATGGGGCAAAATTCAGTGGGTGCTCACACAGCAATGATCGCAAAAGCCGGGTCAAAATGCAAACAATTCTTTCTTAGAGTTTTCAACTTGCTCCTGAAGCAATAGGAGTTGTGTCTGCCTCTTCCAAGATAAATGTTCTTGGGGAGTAGATTCAAGGGGGCACATCCTGCATGCTGTCCAGATTATTTTTGCAGGTCGTAGGCTGAGTGAGTCAAGGTGTTCTGATCTCCAAGTGAATGAAGATTGACCAGCTGTGATCTCCCAGGAAGGGAAGAAGCCAGTAACTGAGGGCAGAATGGTCCCAGTTTGACCAAGTTGGTTTGGAGACAGGACCACAAGCAAATCTGAAATTTGAGGGCTTCAGGTTGATGGGCTGATGCATTCTGGGATGCCAAAATAACATCTTTAAAGACCATAAAATTCTGCCCGAAGATGGCAATTTTTAAAAATGCTTTAACTTATTAGTGTCTTTAAGTGAGGAATAAAGGACATTCTTGGTGCCATGGAGACTCTAGGCAATACCCTAACTTGACCATTTGCAGACTAGAACAGTTTTCTTGCCAATTGTCTATCTGTACTGGACATATTCTCCCACTGACACTGCAACCTCCAGGAGAGTCAGATCTAGAGTGTAGCAGTAGACATTAATCTGCAATAGTCATCGGGATCTCATCTTGAGGAATTTCCCTTAGATGGAGTCATACAGCATGGAAACAGACCCTTTGGTCCAACCAGTCCAGACTGAACACTATCCCAAACTAAGCTAGCCCCACCTGCCTGCTCGTGGCCCACGTCCCTCCAAACCTTTCCTATTCATGTACTTATCCAAATATCTTTGAAACATTGTAATTTTACCCGTGTCCACTACTTCCTCAGGAAGTTCATTGCACACACAAACTATCCGATGTATAATTGATTTCTTATTAAAAATAGATCATTTGGAAATAATTTCAGTTTCACTTCACCACTTAACTAAATTAAGCTTAAGAGTAAAAATGGCAGGAGATACCAAACCCATATTATGCTCCTCTTGCTCAATGTGGGAGCTCAAGGACACAGCTGATGTCCCTGACTCCTTCACGTGCAGGAAACATGTCCAATTGCAGCTCTTGTTAGACCGCATGATAGCTCTGGAGCTGCAGACGGACTCACTTTTGGGCATCTGTGATGTTGAGGAGGTCGTGGAAAGCGCATTTAGTGAATTGGTCACACCGCAGATTAAGTTTGCTGAGGGAGAAAGGGAATGGGTGACCAAAAGACAGAGAAAGAGCAGGAAGGCTGTGCAGGTGTCCCATGTGGTCATCTTCCCCAAAACAGGTAGACCATTTTGAATACTGTTGGGGAGGATGGCTCACCAGGGGAAGACACCAGTAGCCAGGTTCATGGTACTGAGGTTGGCTCTGCCATACAGAAGAACAGGAAAAAGAGTGGAAGTGCTATAGTCATAGAGGATTCGATTGTAAGGGAAGTAGATAGACAGTTCTGTGATCAAAAACAAGACTCTCAAATGGTATGTTGCCTCCCAGGTGCACGGAGGAGAAAGTGAGGACTGCAAATGCTGGAGACCAGAGTTGAAAAGTGTGGTGCTGGAAAAATACAGCAGGCCAGGCAGCATCCGAGGAACAGGAGAATCGACGTTTCAGGCATAAGCCCTTCTTCAGGAATTAGGCTGGTGTGCCAAGTGGGCTGAGATAAAAGGTAGGGGGGAGGGAATTTGGGGGAGGGGCGCTGGGAATTCGATAGGTGGAAGGAGGTAAGGGTGCACGGGTCAGGCATGTCTCAGATAGGCTGCAGGGCATTCTAAAGGGGGAGGGTGAAAAGCCAGTTGTCGTGGTGCATATAGGCACCAATGATATGGGTAATAAATAGGATGAGGTCCTACAAGCAGATTTTAGGGAGTTAGGAGCCAAGTTAAAAAGTAGGACCTCAGAGGTAGTAATCACAAGATTGCTACCAGAGCCATGTGCTAGTCAGAGTAGAAATGATAGAACAGGCAGGATAAATGCGTGTCTTGAGAGATGGTGCAGGAGGGATTCAGAGTTTTGGGACATTTGGACCGCTTCTGCGGGAGGTGGGACTATTACAAATGGGGAGGTCTATACCTGGGCAGGACTGGAACCAATGTCCTTGGGGTGCTTTTGCTAATGCTGTTGGGGAGGATTTAAACTAATATAGCAAAGGGATGGGAGCCAAGTGAGGAGGTCAGTGGACAATAAAAAGGTAGTAACTAAAGCCTGCAAGGAACTAGATAATGAAGTCAGCATGACTAAGGGGAAGAGTAGGCAGGGAGCAGATGATGAACACAAAGGGACAAGTGGTTTGAGGTACATTTATTTTAATGCAAGAATGTAATAGGTAAGACAGATGAACTTAGGGCTTGGATTAGTACCTGGGAATATGATGTTATTACTGAGACTTAGTTGAGGGAAGGGCATGATTGGTAACTAAATATCCCAGGATATCGATGCTTCAGGCAGGATAGAGAGGGAGGTAAAAGAGGCAGAAGATTTACATTACTGGTCAGAGAGGATATCACGGCTGTGCTGAAGGAGAGCACTATAGAGGACTCGAACAGTGAGGTAATATGGGCAGAGCTCAGAAATAGGAAGGGTGCGGTAACAATATTGGGGCTGTACTACAGGCCTCCCAATAGAAAGTGTGAGATAGAGGTACAAATATGTAAACAAATTATGGAAAGATGTAGGAGCAACAGGCTGGTGATGATAGGAGATTTTAATTTTCCCAACATTGACTGGGATTCACTTAGTGTTAGAGTATTAGATGGAGCAGAATTTGTAAGAAGCATCCAGGAGGGTTTTGTAGAGCAGTATGTATGTAAATAGTCCAACTCTGGAAAGGGCCATACTGGACCTGGTGCTGGGGAATGATCCCGGCCAGGTGGTTGAAGTTTTAGTTGGGGTTTTCTTTGGGAATAGTGATTCTGTAACTTTTAGAATACTCATGGTCAAAGACGAGAATGGTTCTAAAGGAAGAGTGCTTAATTGGGGGAAGGCCACTATACCAAAATTCAGCAAGAGTTGGGGAATGTGAATTGTGAGCAGCTGTTTGAAGGTAAATCCACATTTGATATGTGGGAGGCTTTTAAAGCATGATTGATTAGAGTACAGGACGGACATGTCCCTGTGAAAATGAGGGATAGAAATGGCAAGATTAGGGAACCATGGATGACAGGTGAAATTGTGCAACTAGCTAAGAGGAAAAAGGAAGCACACATAAGGTCTAGGTGACTGAGAACAGATAAAGCTTTTGAAGAATATCAGGAAAGTAGGACCAATCTGGAACGAGGAATTAAGAGGGCTGAAAGGGGTCATGAAATATTATTAGCAAACAGGGTTAAGGAAAATCCCAATGCCTTTTATTTGTTTATAAGGAGCAAGAGGGTAACAAGAGAAAGGGTTGGCCCACTCAAGGACAAAAGTGGAAAGTGAGAGAAAATGGGTGAGATTCTTCTTGTGTACTTTGTGTCAGTATTCATCAAGGAGAGGGACATGATGGATGTTGAGGTTAGGGATAGACGTTTGATCACTCTAGGTCAAGTTGACATAAGGAGGGAGGATGTGTTGGGTATTCCAAAAGACATTAAGGTGTATAAGTCCCCGGACCCAGATGGGATCTATCCTAAGTTACTGTGGAAAGTGAGAGAGGTAATAACTGGGGCCTTAACAAATATCTTTGCAGCATCCTTGAACACGGGTGAAGACCCAGAGAATTGCTAATGTTGGCCCCTTGTTTAAGAAAGGTAGCAAGGATAATCCAGGTAATTATAGATGGTGAGCCTGACATCAGTGGTAGGGAAGCTGCTAGAGAAGATACTGAGAGATAGGATCTATTCCCATTTGGAAGAAAATGGGCTTATCAGTGATAGGCAACATGGGTTTGTGCAGGAAAGGTCATATCTAACCAGCTTAATAGAATTCTTTGAGAAAGTGACAAAGTTGATCGATGAGGGAAGGGCTGTAGATGTCATATACATGGACTTCAGTAAGGTGTTTGATAAGGTTATCCATGGTAGGCTGATAGAGAAATTGGCTGGGCAACAGAACACAGAGAGTATTAGTGGAAAGGAGTTTCTCAAAATGGAGACCTGTGACCAGTGGTGTTCCACAGGGATCTGTGCTGGGACCACTGTTGTTTATGATATGCATAAAGGATCTGGAGAAGGTGTAGGTGGTCTGATTAGCAAGTTTGCAGGTGACACTGAGATTGGTGGAGCAGCAGATAGTGAAGGGGACTGTTGAGAATGCAGCAGAATATAGATGGATTGGAGAGTTGGGCGGAGAAATGGCAGACAGAGTTCAATACAGGCAAATGTGAGGTGATGCATTTTGGAAGATCCAATTTTAGAGTGAACTATATGGTAAATGGAAACGCCCCCAGGGGAAAATTTGATGTACAGAGAAATCTGAATGTTCAGGTCCATTGTACCCTGAAGGTGGCAACGCAGGTCGATAGAGTGGTCAAGAAGGCATACGGCATGTTTTCCTTCATCAGACAGGGTACTGAGTACAAGGGTTGGCAGGCCATGTTACAGTTGTATAGGACTTTGGTTCGGCCACATTTGGAATACTGCATAAAGTTCTGGTCTCCACATTACCAGAAGGATGTGGATGCTTTGGAGAGGGTGCAGAGGAGGTTGCCTGGTATGGAGGCCACTAGTTATGAAGAGAGGTTGAGTAGAATAGGATTATTTTCATTAGAAAGACAGAGGTTGAAGGGGGACCTGATTGAGGTCTACAAAATCATGAGATGTATGAACAGCGTGGATAGCAAAAAGCTTGTTCCCAGAGTTGGGGACTCAATTACTAGGGCTCATAAGTTCAAGGTGAGAGGGGAAAGGTTTCAGGGAAAAATGCATGGAAAGTTCTTTATGCAGAGGGTGGTGGGTGCCTGGAACGCATTGCCAGCAGAGATGGTAGAGGTGGGCACAATTGCATCATTTAAGATGTATCTAGACAGATACATATATGGGCAGGGAGCAGAGGGATACAGATCCTTAGAAAATAGGCGACAGATTTAGATAGAGGATCTGGATTGACGCAGGCTTGGAGGGCCAAAGTGCCTGTTCCTGTGCAGTCAATTTTCTTTGTTCTTTATTCTTTGTTCTTTGTTCTCCAAAGTTCTTGTTTTATTGACACATGAGAGAAATGTTGTAGCCTTACCTTGTCAGGCAATTTTGTATCAGTCAATGTCTTCCAGACTTTGTTCTGTGTGTTCATAAAAGTGAACTAAGTTCACCCGTTATCTAGGCAATACTGTTTCTAGTGCAGGATAGTTGCCAAAAATGTCAGTATCTTCTCTTCATTTGACTAAGAAATAAAGATGGTATGTCATGGACACTGAAGTGTAATGGTAATTTTTTTAAGCACTCCATTTAAGTGAATAAAACATCACTTTGCTCCTGCATCTACCTGTACCTTCCTTGTCATACTGTCCTTCCTCTTTAACTTCTTTCAATCATGGTGTCTCAAAATGTTACCCATAGAAGTAGTCTCACTGTTATCTATTTATGCCATGCTGTGGAAAAAGATGAAGATAAATGTTAAAGCACATAAGATGCCCAAAAAGGACTGTTTCCACACTAACATGAATTAGTAGACAGTGATCAGCAGCCTCGTATATGATGAGTTGTGTGTTCCTTTATGGGGTAATAGCTCAGCCTGAACTATCTTGTACTGTCTGCACGTAGACTCAACTGCAAAATAATCAGAAAACAAGTATTCTAAACTTTTGATAAACTGTCTTCTGATCAAGAGACTGAAGTCACAGAACAAACATTGTTCTGTTTTAAAGATAATAGACTGACACTGAAATATTTTCATATTTATAAACACACTCATGTAAGACATACATTTTCTATTTATTTAATAATTGAACCAGAACAACAATGATATTGGACCTTGGATTGAATCAATAAAGCATGTTTCTTCAGCTTTATGTCTCCTCTAGTGAAAGCACTGACTTTTATTGGGTTGCAGTTCAGTAGAAGGTGTTCATCTTTATGCTTTGACAGTGAGCATCAGCAAACTAAAGTATGAAGGCATCGCAGTCAATTTGAAAATGTGTATGTCTTTTATGACAAGTCTAAATACACAATGATTTGACAGCTACTTTGGTCTGAATTAGTCATCAATCAGCTGAAATGATAATGGGAATGAAAATGATAAGTATAAGTGTCCCAAGTCATGGAGAGAAACTTCTTGCTTATTGTCCACTGATGACTTGTGAAAAGCATATACAGGTACCTGTATGTGACTATCAAGAGTGGACAGGATGAATCAGTATTGTTGTGATAAGGCAAGGATTGAACAGCTCGACAACATGGGATAATGTTTCACTTAAACAAGGAAGGTAGAACTGCAAATGTTCACAGACCCAAATCTCAGCAACTTTCAATACCTCTGGGAGAAGATGAAAGAAAATGGGAGGGGAAAATAACATAATTGGAAGTCTACATTTGAGTTTCTTACAACAGTTTTCCACTTAGCCATCTCATAAAACAAAGATCAGAATTCAGCAAAAGTGAAATACAATATTTAAGCATCCTATCATGGTATAACTTCCATAAGAAGCAGGAATATGCTTCAGTCAACTGAATACTTTCTGTACACTGAAAAAATTATCAAGGGCAGGTACACACATGAAGTGTATTGTTTTAAGGAGCATTTTGAAGTCCAAACTCCACAGACTGGAGATTGTGCCTTTAATCGACTATTGGGATTGACCTTAAGATGCTGTCGGGGAGCAGGTGCTCTCTTGCTCAGAATGCTGCAGGGCATTTGCACCTTTGACAGACCAGAAGCCCTGCTGCTTATCCTGTCTTTAGGTACCCTCACTGATTTGAGTATGTTTGACATACCAGGAGCAGGAGCACAGATGGTCTCACAACATATGGAATGTTAACATGTCAGAATATGCTGAAGAACAATTCTTTTCACTGCAGAGTGCCTTCTAACATGTGCCTGTTGTTTCTGAATGGAATATGAAACAGATTATCATTTCCCTCTCTCCTCTGTAAATTTCATGACGCAAAGGTGCTGGTGTTGAACTGGGTTGAACAAGATCAAAACACCAGGTTATAGTCCAACGGGTTTATTTGAAAAATGAGCTTTTTGAGCGTTGCTCCTTTGTTAGATGCTAGCACTCACTAACACCCAATAAAGAAGCAGCACTCCAAAAGCTAGTGCTAGCAAATAAACCCATTGGACTTTAGCCTTTAACTCATGCGATTTTTGACCCTGTATATTTCAGGCAGATTATTGTTTTATACATATTAATATGGCAAATACAGTTCAATATTCCCATCTTGCTCCATCTTACTTGCAAACAAAGTAGCTAAAAGACTCTTCCAAACATCCTCAATGCAATAAAATCCTCAATGCACTAAAATTAAAACTTATTGTACCATATACTAGCATATTCCTTTCTAGGATTTCAAAAGTGTTGAACTCCATATTCTCCTCAGTTGCATCATTCCTCAATCATTTACTGGCAGACACTAGAGGATGAGTCTTAAAGTTTTTTTTCGACTGAGTATCAGTTGCTTTTTGGAGGGTGTCTACCTATGAGACTAAGAAAGATCTCTTGCCACATTTTACCAAATATACCTCATTAGCTATCTATCTTACCCCTATGGCACCACCCCTTGCCATTTTCTCACCCCATTTTACCATGCACCTTTCCGGGAACAACCTGCCACTGCTGGAATATCTTAGAATTGACTGGCACCCTTGACACCACCTTTAAAACACCATTGTAATCCAGAGAAGCATCTCTAATCCACAGTTGCGCTGCATGGCTCCTGACATTTGTCTCAAACATGGCAGGCAAGGAAAATTTGGGAAGACTGGGCAAACCAAATTTGCACTAACAGTGTGGGAGGACAGGTTTGTGAAAGACATTCAAGATGATTTTCTAGATCTGTATGTTGAGGAAGCAACAAGTTCACTAGCTATTTTAGATCTAGTACTTCCAAAGTAAATGGGTTAATTAGAAACAATGTAGTAAAGGAGGCTCTGGGAAAGACTATACATAAGATAGTGGAACTTCACATGAGCTTAAGAATGATTAGTTAATAAAAGTGGAGTTTAAAATCTGAACAAAGCATACTGCTTAAGCATAAGGATGAAGACAAAATACTGCTGATGCTGGAAATCTGAAACAAACATAGAGAATGCTGGAGAAACTCAGCAGATCTGGCAGCATCTGTGGATACAAGAGTTCAGAAGAAGAGTTATACCACAATTAAAACATTAGCTCTGTTATTTTCTCCACCAATACTGCCAGAGCTGCTAAGTTTCTCCAGCATTCTCTGTGTTTGTATAAGTATGTGTTGGTTAAGGTAGGTTGTGGTATCTGATTAAAATATAAAATAGTAGCTTAGCAATGGCAAGCCAATTATATCCTACCTTTGGTCAGAAGACCAAAACTGTATATAAAACTCCAGATTTTGTTTTACTCTTTGTGGGAAATGGGTATTTCTGGTCAGGGACAGCATTTATTGCCCATCCTTAATTACCCTCAAGGAGGTGGTAATGAGCTGATTATGGAACTGCAGTAGTCCATGTTGTGGAGCTACACCAGCTGAGTGTATCACATTGTATTGGACTCCAGCACCAGTTTGGTGTCACAAAGTCTGGGTGGAGAATCAGGCACAATATCCTGATGGGAACAGATGTGCTTCCTGACAGTCTTAAGTAATTATGTCTAAGTAGTCAATGTAATTTGTACCTATTGCTGTCAAATGATTAACTACCTCTTGATACGCAAGACAAGTGCTTCTTCTCATTAAGTGACCTATTGTCTACTACTGATGATTAGACAGGTCTTCAACTCAGCATAGAAAGGGGTACTCACGGTAGCACTCTACCTCAATCACCGAGAGCTCATTTACAACAGTGAGTTCCAGGATTTTGCTCCAGTGACACTGAAACAACAGTGTTATGGATTTAAGTCAGGATGGAGAGGAACCTGCAGGTGGTGTTATTCCTATGTATATTCCTATCCTTCTAGGTGGTAGAGATTTTAGATTTGGAGGATGCTATCTCATCAAGCCCCCTTTTATAGTTGCTGTAATACTTCTTCATTCGTGTAATCTAACCCTTGACTAGTAGGCAAAGTTGAAAGTCAGTAATATTTTGAAAAATCAATGCAGAACCCTTGGAACTATCTGTACCCCTCAATGGGCTATGCACTCACTCCTGCAGCATAATTTGAGCAACAATAAAAGGAATGCACCATAGCATACACTTCACAATTTTCTTTCTAACCTATCTTTATATCATTAGGTTAAAATATACCTAATCCCTTCATCAAAGTCATGAATATAAATTGTAAATAGTTGAGCAGCACTGTTCTCTGTCGCATTCCACTAGTTATCAAACTGAAAAGGATTAATCTGTTCCAACCATCTGTTTCCCTTTCAAGAGCTAAATCTCTATCCCATGCTAATGGTAAACCCAGTTTGAGCTTTAATCTTTTACGCAGCAGCTTATTGAATGCCTTTTGTAAATCCAATATACTATAACTGATAGTTCCTCTTTATTCAGCTCACTTATTAGATACTTGAAGGACTATAATAAATTTGTCAAGCACAATTTCCCAATTAAAAATCATGTTGACTCTTCTTAATCGTTTTTTTTCTTTAAATGGCCTGCTAATACATCCTTAGTAACGGGTTACAGCATATTTCCTATGATAGATGTCAGCCTAATAGGTCTGTAGTTTTTCTGATTTCTGTCTTATTCCTTTCTTCAATAGGTATGTCAAAATGTACAGTTATCCAATCTGTTGGGACCACTCCAGAATTTAGTGAATTTTGGAACATTGCAAGCAATGTACTAATTAGTTCTGCCATGATATCTCTGACTAGAATTTGACTCTCAGTTCCAATGGAACTTATATGCCTTTAGTCCCATTAATTCTCCAAACACTTAATCCTTTCTAGTGGTAAGAATTGTTTTAAGTTCGTCATTCCTTTTGCCTATTGTTTTTTTTTACAATTAAAGAGTTGCTCTTATTATCTTCTGCCATGAAGACAAATATACATTATTTGTTAAGTCTTTTAATTTTCTTTAATTCCAATGATTAATTTCCCAATTGTGTCCTTTAATAGAACATTTACTTTAACTGCTCTTTTACTTTCCATATATTTATAGAAGATCGTACTGTATATTTTTATAATACTTGCTAGTTACTACTTCTAATTTTGTCCCTCATTCTTTACTCGTTTATCAATTTGTTAATTTCTAAAATGCTCCTGATCATCTGGTCTATCACTAATCTTTTGCAACATTGAATGCCTTTTCCTTTAATTTGATACTGTCCTTAATATCCTTAGTTAGCTTTAGATGGTGGATACCTCTTTATAACTAAAACACACAGATGAGAAGAGACCTGGGAATGCTCCCTGAAAACACCTGCTTACAGCACATACTGGGCGTTGGTGGAGGGCTGGATAATGCAAAATGTATATTTCAATTAAAGGAATGATTTTCCTAGAATAGAGTCTTTGTGGGGAAAAAAATGAAGAAAAGCATTTGAATTGTCATTCTTTTCCCCAGTCTTGCTTGTTTTGAAATATTCAATCTTCAACTCAGAAGAACTTTGCTGACCCACTTTCTGCTGTGTCTTTCTGAGAAAATCATAATCATGCATATCTGTGAGCTAAGATGCTTAAAACTATTGGCAGTGAAATCATCCAACCTATAATACATTATATGGAATTATGTTATTTCCTTTTCAATGGTAAATTTGAACAAGCTTATGAAAAATTAGAAAAGGAAATTGCGGGAATTTTCCTCTCAAGTTTGGGCGTTTCTTAAATTACATGTGAAAACTAAATTTAAAAAGCTAAAATTATCAGAAAATCATACTAAACAAATTTGGACAACTGTGTTCCTTGTTCTTTGATGAAACATAGGATTCACTTGCAAGGCCAATATTTATTGCTCATCTCTTATTGGTCTTTAACTGAATAGTTTGTTCGGAAGAGGGAATCAACCACATTGATATGATCTGGAGTCACATGTACACCAGGCCAGGTAAGGACAACAAATTTCCTTCCCTAAGTGACAATTGGAGAACAGGTGGTCTTGCCAATCAATGATAGCTGCATACTCAGCATAATAGAGACTAAATGGAATTGAAATTGGATTTAAAAAAATGTGTTTATAGGACATCGGCATTTATTGCCATTTCCTAGTGACCATGGCCCAGGAGGTGGTGACGTGCCTTCTTGAACCTCTGTAGTTCCTGTGGTGCAGACACACTAACAGCACTGATAGGAAGGAAGTTCTGGGATTTTGATGCAGTCATCATGAAGGAACAGTGACACTGTTCAAAGTCAGGATAATGTGTGACTTGGAGGGGGACTTTCAGGTGCTGTTTTCTCATGCATCTGCTGTTCTTACCCTTTGAGATGGTAGAGTTCATGGCTTCATGTGTTGCTGTCAAAGGAGCCTTGGGGACTCTCTGCAGAGCAGTTTGTATACAGTCCACAATGCTGGTATTCCGCATCAATGGTAAAGTGAGTTTTCTTAAAATTCACTTGTCGGACATAGATATTGCCCAACCCTAGTTGGGTTTGAGAAAGTAGTGTTGAGCTGCCTTCTTGAATCTCAGCAGTTCCCATGCTGTGGGTTGGCCTTTCAGGACAGAGTTCCAGGATTTTGACCCAGCGAAAGTGAAGGAACAGCAATGTATTTCCAAGCCTTGCAGGTGGTAATGTTCTCATGCCTTGTTCTTCTAGATGGAAGTGGTCATGGGTTTGGAAGATGCTTCTAAGGATCTTTGGTGAATTTCTGCAGTCCATCTTATAGATTGTACACACTGTTGCTACTGAGTGTCAGTGGTGGAGGGAGTGGATATTTATGGATATGGTGCCAATCAAGTGGGCTGCTTTGTCCTGGATAGTATCAAGCTTCTTGAGTGCTGTTGGTGCTGCACCCAACCAGCCAAGTGGGGAATGTTCCATCACACCCCTTACTTGTGCCTTGTAGATAGTGAAAAGGCTTTGGGGAGTCATGAGGTGAGTTACTCGCCACAGTATTTCTAACCACTGACCTGTTCTTGTAGTCATTGTGGTTATATGGCAAGTCCAGTTGAGTTTCTGCTAAATGGTAACACCAAGGGCATTAATAGTGGCGGAATTCAGTGATGGTAACACTATTGTATGCAAAGGGGCAGTGGTTAGATTGTCATTTATTGGAGCTGGTTATTGCCTGGCATTTGTTTGGCATTAACGTTACTTGCCACTTGCCCGTCCAAGCCTGGACATTGTCCTGATCTTGCTGTATTTGAACAGTATCAGTGTCTGAGGAGTAGCAAATGGTGAAGATGGCGGATTGGTGTGAATCAAGTGGGGTGTTGTCCTGCACTTGTGGCCACAGAAGGTATGTAAGAAATATACATAAGGTAGGTCTACTTTAGTTTCTGGACAGGAAAGTGATAGTGGGGGACTCAATGATGGCAATGTCATTGAACATCAAGGAACAATGATCAGGTTCTCTATTTGTGAGGATAGTTATTGTCTGGAACTTATCTGGTGCCAATGTTACTTGTCACTTATCAGCCCAAACCTGGATATTGTACACATTTTGTCGCGTATGGTCATGGCTGTTTCAGTATCTGAAGAGTTGCAATTGATACTGAATGATTTTTCTCCAATTCTCATTGAAGGGTTCTCAACACCACTGATTCAAATGCTGCCTTGAAGTCAAGGTCAATCATATTGGGGATTAACCCTTTAGTCGTAACATGGGAAAAGATAGTCGTGAGGTCAGAAGCCAAATGGCTCTGGTGGAAACCAAGCTGAGCTTCAGTGAGCAGCTTAGTCCTCTGCAAATGATGCTTGATAACACTGTTGATGATGCCTTCTAACACTTTGCTGATGATCAAAAGGAGACTAACAGAGCAGAAATTGGCTGGATTGGATTTCTGCTATGTTTTGTGTACAGGACATGCCTGAGCAATTTTCTATTTTGGCAGGTAGACACTAGTGTTGTAGCTGAACTGGAATAGTTTGACTAGAGTGTGCAGCACGTTCTGGAGAACAATCCTTTAGCACTATTGCCAGAAAATTGTCAGGCTCCATAGCCTGCGCAGTATTCAGTATCTTCAGATTCTTATTGATATCATGTGGAATGAACTGAATTGGCTGAAGATTGGTATCTGTGATGCTGGGTCCCCCAATAAATCATCCACTAGGCACTTCTAGATATAATTACATAAGCCTTGCCTTTTGAATTAATGTGCTAGGCTGCCTTATCACTGAAGCTGGGAATTAGCATTCTCCTTCATTTCCTTTCTGGCTGAACAGGTCTGGCTGTGGAAGTGATCTACAGAGCTGCAAGTCAATACCACAAT
This sequence comes from Chiloscyllium plagiosum, assembly GCF_004010195.1. Taxonomy (NCBI): domain Eukaryota; kingdom Metazoa; phylum Chordata; class Chondrichthyes; order Orectolobiformes; family Hemiscylliidae; genus Chiloscyllium; species Chiloscyllium plagiosum. The sequence continues at coordinate 15,291,797 of NC_057734.1, forward strand.
CAGTGTGCGTGGAATCTCAGAGGTTATAGCTTAATGGTGATTGGGATATCTGTGGAATCTCAACTTCCAGTGAGTTATGGAATTGTCCACCACCATTCACTATTGGATGTGGCAGGACTACAGACCTTAGATCTGATATGCTGGTTGTGGGGTTGTATAGCCCTGCCTATTGCATGCTGCCCCTGCTGTTTAATCTAGAAGTAATCTAGAGATGTGACTTCATTTAGTTGGTGTCTCTTGTAATACAATGCCTGGTGCTTCTCCTGGCTACTCTTTGAAGTAGGGTTGCTTTCTGAGCTTGATGGTAGAGATAGAGTAAGTGCTATGCTGGGCCATGAGATTTCCATTTGTGATTGAATACAATTCTACTGCTATTATTGATGAACAGCCCATTTTGAGTTGCTAGCTCTGTTTGAATCCTAATCCATTTACTGTGGTGATAATGCCACACAGCACAACAGAGGCCCTTCTCAATTTGAAGATGGCATTTCATCTCTACAAGGACTGTGCACTGGTCCCTCCTACTGATACTGTCCTGAACAGTCAATCTGTGACAGGTACATTAGTGGGGTCCACATAAAGCAGACTTTTCTCTTTTGTTGGTTCGTCACCACATGCTTCAGGTCCAGTCAAGGAGCAATTCAACCAGTTCAGTCAGTAATGCTATTGCTGAGCCAATCTTGGTAATGGGCATTTAAGATCCTCCACTCAGAGTACATTCTGTGCCCTTACCCACCTTCTGTGCTTCCTCTTAGTTTTGTTCATTATGAAGGAATCTGATTTCATCAACCAAGATGAGTGGTATGTGGTAATCAGCAGGTTTCCTCTCCATGTTTAACTTGATGCTATGAGATTCATTGGGGTTCAGAGATAATGTGGAGGACCCCCAGGATAATGCCTTCCTGAATGTACTGTTATCTGCTGGTTTTCAGTCCTGCCTGGTGGTGTTGGTGATGTCTGGGATATTGCTAGTAAGGTATGGTTCCATGAGTATGACTATATCAGGCTGTTGCTCAAGTTGCTTACGTTTGTGGGACAGCTCTCCCAATTTTGGCATCAGCCTCAGGAATTGGTCGGGATAACTTTGCAAGGTTAGCCGGGCTGTGTCTTGTCTTCATTGTTTCTGATACCTAGGTCAATGCCTGGTGGTCTGTCATTGCTGTATTTAGACTTTCAATGGTCTGTTACAACTGAATGACTTATTAGGCCATTTCAGAGGCACTTAAGAGTCAACCATGTTGCTGTGAAACTGGAGTGTCATGTCGACTACAGCAGAAGATGGCAGGTTTTCTTCCCTAAAGGGCACTGTGGGTTTTTAACAGTTGTTAACAAGAGATAGGATAGCTTTTATTTCCATAAATTTATTGAATTCAGATTTCATCCTCTAACACAGTGGGATTCAAGTTCATGTCATGGAAACCCCATCATAGAAACTAGGAGCAGGTCTAAGTCATAGTCTTTGAATCCTGCTCCATTATTCAATACAATCATGACTGATCCTCTATCTCACCATATTCCCATTTTCTCTCCAGAACATTAGCCCAGGTTTCTGGATTACTAGGCCAGTGACTATAGCACTATGCTACCATCTCTCCAAACCTGTATTCAAACTTTAAAGTTGAAACAAACAACTACTGCCAGACCATATTCTATAACTAGATAGTTAATACACTCTGAATAAATGCTGCACTTCACTCATTATCCTTTCCCGAGATTGTGTCTTGTCCTGTTCTGAAATTGGCAAGTTTCATGGAGAGTTTCTCTGGTGACCCATGTGTGATCTGTGTGTATCTCACTGACTGGCTTACTGTGACACCCTGGACTGGTTTCAGGGTGAATGTAGCCCACTCCCCAGATTATAGTAATATTGAGCTTCTGACTCTGACCACCCCAAGTGACTAACTGACTGTTTTCAAGCCCTGGATTGATCAAAGACAATCCCCTTGACTTACTGAGCAGGACCGTCTAATTGGAGGCTGAATCGCTGGACTGCTCCCCATGGACCTTGAGACATGGCTATTTGATTGATGGATATGCAGTGTGTTTACTGAATACTTTGCTGGCACGTGTGGTGCAGGTGTGAGATTGACATAGCACACTGAGATACAGCAACATTTTCATCCCCTTGACTGGTCACTGCTGACATGTGCCATAAGCTGCCTGGCTTTGTGTCTGAGCTGAAAGCCAAGACAAGACAGAATTACTGTGAGCCTTTAAATTCTGGCTGAGGGGTGAAAAGGCAAGGCAGGATGCAGTGAGTATTCAAGTTTGAGCATAGTGAATCATCACAAAAAGACTAAGCATGCATCCCTGAAATACACCTTGGTACAATCCATTAATAGGTGCCTGTCCCTATGCTCAATGTATCTCTGCACCAACATCACTATGAAAGCTGCTGGCCACACTCCAAAGAGCTGTATGGAAGTGCCAAACCATCTGCTAAGTGGATCGGAGATGCGCTGTATGGATTTAGTGAGGCTGGTACCTGTAAAATGTTGAGGTCCATGGAAGAGTGGGTGCATGCAGTTACTGCCAATGGAGTGTGCCCTGAGATGTTGGTGATTGGTATCCTAGATTAAGAACCAGGGAAATAAGCAATAAGTTGGAGTCACCAGTTAACTGTTCTGACTTTCAGTTGGGAATTATCACTGTCTAGATTTTATCCAGTAGATGGGAAAAAGGAAAACTGCAAATAAATGAGGTGAGATTAATGAAGAATGAGATGTCAATGCATGCTAATGCCCAGATCCTTCAGTGCATGGGAATATTCCACCTTTAGGATCTATACCCAAGAAGACACCATCCTTTAAGGAAAGTTTTGACAGGTGTCTATGTTGTCATCAGTATTGGTGCTGAATGCTGATAGCCCCTTGCCTACAATGCAAAAACAAATTTAAACAATTTTTAATGTTGTACTACCCACATTTAGCATTCTAAATGCAATTAAAAAGAGAATGTTCAGAAGCAAACAGCAAAAGGCATTCCTGCTCTTATTAGTTCTAAGTGATGAGAAGAGAGCTAAATTTATTTTCATTCACAGAAATAGATTGAGGAAGGATATGATACATATTTGGAAGCAACTGAAAGGCACAGACATCATTGATATAAATAACTGTTGCCATCGGTTTGATAATTTCGGGTCATGGTGATGTGCAGATGGCATGAAATCTGGAGAATCGTTTGAGAAATCCATTGAGGCCTAATTCCATTTTGGGAGCAACTAGCTGCATTGTGCAACTAAGTTCCAAGCACTGAGACAAGATTCTCACTACACAGTGACAAGATGTCTATTCATAGGGATCATTGCCTGTTAACATCTTCATTAACTTCACATCATGCGTTGTTAATATGCATATTCATTTTTGATCCCTATCCTTTCCCATCATGCACTGTGCACCAATGATATGCTAAGAATTCTCGACAAGAAGGTCAGATCTTGTGACATCAGCTCATCACTTGCTCTCCAGTGCTCTGCCTCAGTCAGTCCTGGGCCTAAAGAATGTCACCCCTCTACATCTCCTGTGTGCCAGGATATCAACTTGCTTGCCCAAAATCTCCTCATTGGCCATGTCTGCAGTAGATCTCTCAAACTGTGCAGGGCAGGTCTGGCTTATTCGTATGGGCACCAGGGATGTTGGTCTATGTCTGGTGAGTGGTGAGTTCTTCTGGCTACAGCAAGTGGTAGAATTGGGCTACCATCAGACATAAGGGGCACCATAGGATTTGGCCCGGAAGATAATGAATCATGTTTGGTAATTTAGTACGAGAAAACTCACTAGACTTTGCAGAGAGAGGCCCTGTGTGAAACTCTTTGTCAGCTACAGATGTCCCCGTGCATGTAAATACATTTGACAGTCATATGTGTTCATCAGTATTCACAATGCATATCTAGCAAGGACACACAAACACAACAGATCTGACTGCATAGACTTACATGCAGAAAGATAAAAACAGGTACATATAGGCAGGTACATATGAATACACTATCACCCATACAGACAGAAAAACATTGCATCTAACTTTCAACTTACCTCTGGAGCATCAAGCTGGCAATGTGTTAAAGCACCTGTCAGAGAAACCACTTGAGGAAAAATCAGACAGTTTCTGTACAGGTGCCTGGTCTGGAACATATTTGTTTTATTCTGTCCTGAATAGTTGAAAATTATTTTCGCTGAGATGGTGAACAGGCTTAAATTTACCTTAACAATGTTTCATCTTTCTGTATACATTGTTCATATGATCATGTGCATGCAGAGATTCAGAAAATCTAAGGCCGGTTGTAAGTACGTAACATATTCTCATAGCTGAAGCAGTATAATCGATGCTGAGAATAAATCACAGGATTAATCAGTGTCATGTGTAGGAATGAAGTATCCTTCAAACTAAGAGAATGAATAGGTAAATCTGCTCAACCAGAAGTGAGTAATTAACATGCAACAAATGTCAAGAACATTGTACATTATCAAAGGGTGCTACCTTAAAAAGTCAGTGTGAAATAAGACCATAAGACCTTAAGACATAGGAGCAGAAATTAAGCCATTCAACCCAGCAAGTCTGCTCCGCCATTCAATCATGACTGATAAATTTCTCAACCCCGTTGTCCCGCTTTCTCCCTGTAACCCTTGATCTCCTTGATTCTCAAGAACCTATCTGTCTCGATCTTAAATATACTCAATGACCTGGCCTTCTGTGGCAATGAATTCCATAGATTCATCACTCTCTGGCTGAAGACGTTTCTCCTTAACTCCGTTCTAGAAGGCTTTCCCTTTGGGTTAAGGCTGTGCACTCGGGTTCTAGTCTCTCCTATCAATGGAAACATCTTCCCAACACCTACTCTGTCCAGGCCAAACAGTATTCTGTATGTTTCAATTAGATCCCCCCTCCCCCACCATCCTTCTAAACTCCATTGACTATAAACTGAGTCTTCAAACGTTCCTCATACGTTAAGCTTTTCATTCCCATGAACCTCCTCTGAACACGCATCAAGGCCTTCCTGAGATTTGGAGCCTAAACCTGCGCACAATACCCCAGATGTGGTCTGACCAGAGCCTTATAGAGCATCAGAAGTACATCGCTGCTTTTATATTCAAGTCCTCTCAAAATAAATACCATCATTTCATTTGCCTTCCTAACTACTGACTCAACCTGCAAGTTTACCTTGAGAGAATCCTGGACTAGAACTTCTAAGTCTCTTTGCATTTCAGACTTCTGAATTTTCTCCCCATTTAGAAAATAATCCATACCTCTATTCTTCCTACCAAAGTGCATGACCTCACACTTGCCCATATTGTACTCCATCTGCCACTTCTTTGCCCACTCTCCTAACCTGTCCAAATTCCTCTGCAGCCTCCCCACCTCATCAATACTACTTGTCCCTCTACCTGTCATTGTATCGTCTGCAAACTTAGCCAGAATGTCCTCAGTTTCTTCATCTAGATCATTAATATATAAAGTGACAAGTTGTAGTTCCATTACTGAGCCTTGCGGAACACCACTTGTCACTGGCTGCCAACCTGAGAAGGATTGATTTATCCCACTCTCTGTTTTCTGCCAGACAGCCAAGCTTCAATCCATGTGAGTACCTTCCCTCTAACACCATGGGCCCTGATCTTACTCAGCAGCCTCGTGTGTGGCACCTTGTCAAAGGCCTTCTTGAATTCTATGTAGGTAACATCCATTGGCTCTCCTTGGTCTAACCTGTTTGTTACTTCATCAAAGAATTGCAGCAGGTTTGTCAGGCATGACCTCCTCTTGGTGAAACCATGCTGACTTTGCCCTATTTTACCATACAATGTAAATGGTAGAGTAGAACACTCAATTGTTATTTATGGAGAGACTACTTACCCTTTCATAAGATTTAGGTTTTTCTGGAATGGTTCCTATATTTACAGTATTCTTGGAGTACCAAGGAAACTTAATAACCAGGATAAATTAGGAAACTGTGCTGGGAGTTATGGCAAAAATCCATCATGACATCAATTTAATGTCTAAGTGCTAAGAGAAAGTCTTTGGTGTGAGGCTTTAGTTACTTACAAAGAGCTGGAAAAAGATGTGGATGTGAAGGGAAGATAGAACATAGATCAATACAGTGTAGGACAGAACCTGCGGCTTTCGATGTTGCGCTGACCTGTGAACTAATCTAAGCCTACACTATCCCATCATCAAGCATTTGCTTGTCTAATGACTGCTTAACTACCCCTAATGTGGCTGAGTTAACTACATTGGCAGGCAGGGCATTCCGTGCCCTTACCATTTTCTGAGCAAAGAACCTGCCTCTGACATCTGTCTTAAATCTATCACCCCTCAATTTGCAGCTATGCCCTCTCATACAAGCCGTCATCATCATCCTAGGAAAAAGACTCTCACTGACCACCCCATCTAATCCTTTGATCATCTTGTATGTCTCTATTAAATCCTCTCCTAGCCTTCTTCTCTCCAAAGACAACAGACCTAAGTACCTCAGTCTTTCCTCATAAGACCTCCCCTCCAGACCAGGCAACATCCTGGTAAATCCCCTTTGCACCTTTTCCAATGCTTCCACATCCTTCCTGTAATGGGTTGACTAGAACTGTACACAATACTCCAAGTGCAGCCACACTAGTGTTTTGTACAGTTGCAGCATGACATAACAGCTCTGGAACTCAAACCCTTGACCAATAACACCTAACCCACCGTATGCCTTCTTAACAGCATTATCAACCTGGTGTAACTTGCAGGGATCGGTGTACATGGACTCCAAGATCCCTCTGCACATCCACACTACCAAGAATCTTACCATTGACCCAGTACTCTGCCTTCCTGTTATTCTTCCCAAAGTGAATCACCTCATATTTATCCGCATTGAACTCCATTTGCCACCTTTCAGCCCAGTTCTGCAGTTTATCCAAGTCCCCCTGCAACTTGCAACATTCTTCCACACTGTCCACTAATCCATCGACTTTAGAGTCATCTGCAAATTTACTAACCCATCCACCTATGCCTGCGTCCAAGTCATTTATAAAAATGACAAATGGCAGTGGTGCCAAAACAGATCCTTGTGGCACACCACTAGTAACAGGACTCCAGGCTGAATATTTTCCATCAACCACCACTCGCTGCATTCTTACAGTTACTAATCCAAGCACAAAAATCACCTTCAATCCCATGCCTCCACATTTTCTCCAAAAGCCTATCATGTGAAACCTCATCAAAGGCTTTACTGAAATCCATGTATGCCATGCCAACTGCCCTACCCTCACCCACGTGCTTGGTCACCTTCTCAAAAAACTCAGTGAGGTTTGTGAGACACGACCTACCCTTGACAAAACCATGTTGACTGTCTCCAATCAAATTGTTGCTTGCTAAATCTTATCTCTTATAATCCAAAACTTTTACCACAACAGATGTAAGGCTCACTGGTCTATAGTTACCTGCGCCATCTCTACTGCCTTTCTTGAACAAGGGCACAACATTTGCAATCTTCCAGTCCTCTGGTACTAAACCTGTAGACCATGATGACTCAAAGCTCAAGGCCAAAGACTCCGCCATCTCCTCCCTAGCTTCCCAGAGAATCCTCGGATAAATCCCATCCAGCCCAGGGGGCTTAGCTATTTTCCCCCTTACTAACCTCAATCCTTTCTAGTCTATTAACTATATCTCAGTCTTCTCATCGACAATATTTTCCGTTTCCTGATGAAAATAGATAAGAAATCTTCGTTCGATCTCCAAGGGGTCCACACACAACTGCCCACTTCTGTCTTTGACTGGCCCTATTCCTACCCTCGTCATCCTTTTATTCCTCACATACCTATAGAAAGCTTTAGGGCTCTCCTTTATTCTACTTGCTAAAGACTGCTTGTGTCCCCTCCTTGCTCTTCTTAACTCTCTCTTAAAACCCTTCCTAGCTATTCCATTGCCTCATCTGAACCATCTTGTCTCAACATCACATAAGCCTCCCTCTTCCGCTTAACATGAGATAAAATTTCTTTCGCAAACCACGGTTCCCTTACCTTATCACTTCCTCCCTGCCTGACAGGGACATACCTATCAAGGACATGCGATATCTGTTCCTTAAATCAGCTCCACATTTCGATTGTCCCCATCCCCTACATTTTGCTACCCCATTCTATGCCTCCTAAGTCTTGCCTAATCACATTATAATTGTCCTTCCCCTATCTATAATTCTTGCCCTATGGCATGTACCTATCCCCTTCCATTGCCAAACTAAACATACCTGAATTATGGTCACTCTCTCCAAAGTACTCATCTACTACTAAATCAAACACTTCGCCTGGTTCTTTACCAAGTACCAGATCCAGTGTGGCCTCCCCTCTTGTTGGTCTTTCCACATACTGTGTCAGGAAACCCTCCTGCACACATTGGACAAAAACTGATCCATCTGACATACTAGAATTATAGCATTTCCAGTCAACGTTGGGGAAGTGAAAGAATCCCATAATGACCACCCTGTTCCTTTCACTCCTGCCCAGAATCATTTTGTCAATCCTCTCCTCCACATCCTTGGAACTTTGTGAAGGCCTATAAAAAACTCCCAGCATCTCTCCTCTCCTGTTTCTAACCTCAACCCATTCTACCGCAGTAGACGAATCCTCGTCTAAAGTTCTTTCAGCCATCATTATACTGTCCTTGACTAGCAAAGCCACACCACCCCTTCTTTTACCGCCTTCCCTGATCTTAGTGAAAGATCTAAACCCTGGAACCCGCAACATCCATTCCTGACCCTGCTCTATCCATGTCTCTGAAATGGCCACAACACCGATGTCCCAGGTACCTATCCATGCTGCAAGCTCATCTACCTTATTTCAGATACTTCTGGCGTTGAAGTAGACACACTTCAAATCAGCTTGCTGTCTGCCAACACATTCCTGTGACTGTGAAATCCTGTCCCAGTCCTCCCTAATCTCATCCACCTGTGCACTAGAACTACACCTCAGGTTCCCTTCCCCCTCTGACCCACCCGAATAGCATTAGCAAATTTTCCACCCAGGATATTAGTACCTCTCTGGTTCAAGTAAAGACCATCCTTTATGTAGCGGTCCCACCTTCTCCAGAATGATCCCCAGTTATCCACATACCTGAGACCCTCCCTCCTGCACCATCCCTGCAGCCAGTTCAGTTGATATCACTCCCTGGTCCTTACCACGCTATCATGGCACGGGTAACAAACCAGAGATAACAACTCAATTTGTTCTCGCTCTCAGCTCCCACCCTAGCTCCCTGAAATCCTACCTTACATCCCTATCCCTCTTTCTACCTATGTCATTGGTACCTATGTGGACCACGACTTGAGGCTGGTCACCCTCACTCTTCAGAACTCCAAAGACACAATCCATGACACCACAGACCCTGGCGCCTGGGAGGCAACACATCAACCGTGAGTCTCTTTCATTCCCATCAAACCTTCTATATGACTACTAAGTCCCCAATGACACTCTCCTCTCCTTTCCCCACTTCCCTTCTGTGCAACAGGGACAGACTCTGTGCCAGAGACCTGGGCCCCAATGCATGCCCCTGGTAAGTCATCCCCCAACAGTATCCAAAATGGTATACTTGCTTTTCAGGGGAACGACCACAGGGGATCCCTCCACTGACTGTTCTTTCCCCTTCTAACAGTTACCCAATTTTCTTCACGTCTCGAAGTAACTAATTCCCTGTAACTCTGATCTATTACAGCCTCTGCCTCCCGAATGATCCGAAGTTCATCCAGCTCCCGCTCCAGTTCCCTAACACAGTCTTGGATGCACTTCCTGCAGATGTACTTGGATGGGACACTAATGGCATCCCTCACCTCAAACAACATGCAGGAGGAACATTGCTCTCCCTGCACTGCCATTCCCGCTAGTCCCCTTATCAGATCGTAAAAAAGTAGAGAAGCTTACCCAATGTGTCCCTGGTATTTAAGTTTAGAGGAGGTGGATGGGTGGGAGGCCCTACAAGGATAGGGTCTTGGGATTAGAAAACACTCACTTATGTGGTCTCTCCTTTCCCAGAAACCTCTGCTCTCTGATTTCAGATGTAAAGATTTAAATTAGTGACTCACCTTTCCCAGCAGGCCCCTGGTCCAAGCTTCTGCTCTTCCTGCTGCTGCTGAAAACAGAAATGGAGGGCTCCAAAGCTCGAGGTAAGGTTTCCAGGCCCCATTAATTATTGGGAAGAACCTTCCTGGCCGAGTATAAGCTGCATGGCAGCTGGGCCCAGGCGGAAACTTGGAAATTAATATGCTGTATTTTCATGAGTGAGGTCCAGTCAATGTGAGTGGCTACCCACCCCTGGCAGTCATGCTCGACAATTCAATCCAGTAAGAGAGCCACATTCTGGCGTCCCTGGGTTCTTTCTGATGTTAGACAGTCCCTCATAAGGCTACAGCCCGGCAGTCTGTCCAGTATCAGGCAAGGGCTGGCAGGGAGGGGGGGGCTCTTCATAATCTCCCAAGCTTGAGCTGCTGAGATGAGAGGGCCACAGCTTCAAGAATTCTCTATAGGGAGGACGTCCACATACTCTCTCCCCCATCCCTCCACAATGAGGGCCTGAAAGCTGTGGGCTGGAGGGAATTTTTACATTTCCAGAATGTGGTGAAAAGCCTTTCTAGTTCAAGGTACCCTTATTGTATCAGCAGTACGCATCACCTCTAGGGGGACTATTAGCTGTCCATAGCTTCGGGCCCTCGGATTGGGCTTCAGAACTCTGGCATCATCCTTGGTTGGATGGCAAACACTTTGCATTTGTCGCTTCCTGCAAGATAGCAACAACATGCTGTCATCTGATATCAGGGCTGAAAGCTTCATTTAACACAAACAACATCAGAAATTGCAAATTTTGTTTCAGATTTTCAGCATCTGTAGTCTTTTGTATTTTTTTTTGTTCAGAGCTTCGTTAGTTTCTGATGACAGGAGCACTCCAAAGATGGTACGATTCCACCCATTGTGTGCCCTCACCTCCCCCCCTGTCCCAGCAAAACCGATCTGGGGTGGGGGAATAGGGAATAAGTGCATGACAGTAAGCTTAACAAATCCAGTGGAGATGAATTAAAAGGATATGATAAAGATTTTCAAAATACATTCCAAGGACATAGAGCATCTTTCAGGAATATGTGAATTGGTTCGAGGCAGGAGAACGAGGAGCTGGGTATAACTGGAGAAAACAAAAGCAAAATACTGCAAGTCTGAAACAGAAACGGAAACAGCAGATTGGGAAGCAGCCAATGAGAGAGAAAGAAAGTGAATGCTTTCACGTAAATAGAACTCACCTTCAAAACTGAAAGCAAGTAGATATGTGATAGGTTTGACACAGTTCAAAGAGGTGGAGGAAGATCAAAAGAAAATATCCTGATATGGTAGTGGATGGGAAAGATTAAATAACAAAAGATCTCAAAGAATAAAAAGCAAAGAGAGTGGCCATAGTCATAGTAAAGAAACAAAAAGCATTCGTCCAGAGTGAGTGGAAATAAGGAACAGCTCTCCCTGAAAGCAAAATATGAAAAAGATTAAGACCAGTATATGGAGGTTAAAAAAAATCAGAGGACAGAGTTCATGAACTTGTTGAATTCAGTGCTGGGTCCTGAAAGGTGTAAAGGTATAATTGGAAGATGAGGTGCTGTTCCTTGAGCTTTCCTGCGGCACCACAACAAGGATGCAGGCAGATATGAGACTGTGAATGCAAGGTGGGGAATTAAAATGGCGACCAGCCAGAAGATCAAGGCTCTGCTCATGGCTGGGCAGAGGTTTTAAAAAGTCGATCACCCAATCGGCCCTTTACCTCCCCAGTGAGGCGACTGTATTGTGAGCAATAATTACAATAGACTAAATGAAAGATGTAAGCAGTGTGAGTATGCACTCTGTACTCAGTATTGTAGACAATTGTGGGCACATTATAGGAAAAATATGAATGCATTGGAAAAAGTGCAGAAGCGATTTGCATGAATGTTTCCAGGAATGAGACACTTCAGTGATGAGGATAGAATGAAGAAGTTGGGACTGTTCTCCTTGGAGAGAAGAAGACCAAGAGGAGATTTGATTGAGATTTTCAGAATCTTGAGCAGGCTGGATATAGATCAGGAAAAGCTGTTCCTGCTCATAAAAGGAAAAACAATGAAAGGGCATAGATGTAATTTGATATGCAAAGAAAGCAAGAGTGATGTGAGGAAAAACCTTTTTCACAGAGCAAGTAGTTAATGTATGTAATGGACTGCTTGGAAGTGCACTGGAGGCAAATCCAATTGAAGCCATTGAACAATTATTTACATAAAAATGGTATATAGGGTTATGGGAAAAAGGGAGGAGATTGACATTAAATAATACAGCCGGTACATGCATGATGGGCCAAGTGGCCTCCTTCTGCACTGTAACAATATGATTCTGTGAAGTATAATGAAATAATTAATGTAACAGGAAGGATTTGGGGCCTTTGATGGTGAGGAAAATAGAGGGAAAAGGGTAGCTATCATATTCCTGCAATTGCAGAGAAAGATGCATTAGGAAAGAAAGAAGGTCTTGGGGGTGATAGAGAAGTAGAGTAGGAACATTCCCTATGGAATGCTGACAGGGGAGGGCCAACAATGTTCGATGAGCATACCACACTGTAACTGGCATAAGACAATCCATTGAATGGGGGAGAGGTGCAAAGTGAGGTTCAGGGGATTCCTGAGATTCTGGGCGTGAGGGCAGAAGTACTGTTTGCAATCACAGTGGGTGGGAAATCCTCATTCTAGAAAAATCAAAGACATATCAGAACAAAGTTGCATTGTTGATTGCGATAGATAAGTAGAATTGGGAGAATCCTTAAAGAAGGCAGGTTGTGAGGGAGTGCATTTGATGTACCTGTGGGAATCAGTAAGTTTAAAATGAATTTTAGGAGAAAGCCTATCCCCAGATATTGAGACAGAGAATTCACAGAAGGGAGGGAAGTGTCAGATTATCTGAAAGTGTGAGAAGGGTCCTAATTGGAAGCAAAGTTGAATTTTTCCAGTTCCAGATAAGAACAGGAAATGGCGATGTAACAAAAAAATTGTCGGTTTTGGAGCCACTCTGTTTTTATTCATGGGGGATGTCAGATTGTTACTATATGAGGTGCACTCATAAAAGGTTTCAGTCATACAATTTAAAAATCTTCATGCCTGAGCTTGTGTAGCAGTGGAAACAGAAGCAATTGGAAAAATTTGAGAAAAATGTAGAAAACCTGAGTGGGTCTTGCGGTTTGTGCTTCGCATCAGCATCCTTCCCTTTGTTAAAACAAAAGGAATCCTTGAGGTAGAATTGTTGTTCAGCTCACAAAGATGGCTTGCCAGGAGGCAAACTATAATCCTGTGTATGTTCTTTCTAGCTGTTGAGCAATAAAATTGCCCGCTCCGAGTGATTGGTGGGACCCTCTGTCCCTGGAGTCCTCATTCCTCTGAAAGGCCCACTAGAGACTGTGCCACTACTTACTTTGTAGTTCAGTGGGTCTCAGTGAAAAGGGGCCGCTACACAGTCATGGTTAGTAAAGAGACATACTCAATGGTGTATTACATATTGGATTTAAGCATTCAGAGTCTAATATCAAAATTTGCAGTCAACAATAAGTAGCATGACAAACAATTACTGGAGGATATTGGATAGATAAATGTTAGGTGAAGTATAGTTGAGAAAAATGTGAGACCATACATCTTAGGAAGATGAGGTGAAATGTATCCATAAAAGGAATCAAGATGCCAATAAACTTTGGAACTTCAAGACATCGAGCTTAATGTGTGAAGACATTCATAAAGCTATAAAGAAGCAAATGGAATCCTAGATTTTATAAATAGCAATATTAGAAATAAATTACAATAGCAGAGAGATAATGATAAACATAAATGAATAATTAGTTAGGTAACAATTAGAATAATGTATACCTTTTTGTGTGTCTTCCTTAGAAAAATCTTAGTACTGTGGTACATTTAATGTAGAAGAAATTCTCAATTAAAGCATAAGGCAAACAGACAAAAAAAAAGTGAACAAATGAGGAATGGGGAGATTTAAATCAAGAAGGAATTACAGGAGCAATTTTTTGAACAGAGGTTTGTTAGGAGAGAATATGCCAGTATGTGATGGAAGCAAAATCAATTTTATGTTTTTTCTAAATTCTGAAATATTTATTTCCCTCAGAGATTTTTTGACAATGACCAAGCAAGCATTACACATTACATTGATTACACATGAACTTTCAGTGTACTTTATCTTGGCAATTGAAAAATGTCACAGTCACAAATTTCTGTTTGATCACCAAACAATGCCTTTCAATGTCACTGCACCCCTCTCCAGAGACTATCAAAAACTTGCACAATGTAATTCGGTTAGATTCCCTACAGTATGGAAATTGGCTCTTCAGCCCAACAAGTCCACATCAACCCTCTGAAGAGTGACCCATTCCCCTACCCTATATTTACTAATGCACCTAACACTATAGGCAATTTAGTATAGCCAATTCACCTAACCTGCACATCTTTGGATTGTGGGAGGAAATCAGAACACCTGGAGGAAATCTATGCATACACAGGGAGAATGTGCAACCTCCACACAGACAGTCACCCAAGGTAGGGATGGAACCCAGGATCCTGGTACTGTGAGGCTGCAGTGCTAACCACTGAGCTACCGTGCTGTCCAAACATTGATGGACCAGAATCCCGAAGTCCTGTGGATATTTTTAACATTATCGTGGTCCCAGCTAATCATCCGCCGTCATTTCCACCACCTCCAAACGGACCTCACCACCAGGGATATATTTCCCTCCCCTCCCCTATCAGCGTTCCGAAAAGACCACTCCCTCCGTGACTCCTTCGTCAGGCCCACACCCCCAAACAACCCAACCTCCACTCCCGGCACCTTCCCCTGCAACCGCAAGAAATGGAAAACTTGCGCCCACACCTCCCCCCTTACTTCCCTCCATGGCCCCAAGGGATACTTCCATGTCTGCCACAAATTCACACACATCATCTATTGCATCCGCTGCACCCGATGTGGCCTCCTCTATATTGGGGAGACAGGCCGCCTACTTGCAGAACGTTTCAGAGAACACCTCTGGGACACCCGGATCAACCAACCAAACCACCCTGTGGCTCAACACTTCAAGTCCCCCTCCCACTCCACCAAGGACATGCAGGTTCTTGGACTCCTCCATTGCCAGACCATAGCAACACTATCGCATTTCCAACGCCCCTCCCCCAAGTCCCTCCTCCCTACATTTTATCTTAGCCTGCTGGGCACACTTTCCTCATTCCTGAAGAAGGGCTTATGCCTGAAACATCGATTCTCCTGTTCCTTGGATGCTGCCTGACCTGCTGCGCTTTTCCAGTAACACATTTTCAGCAATGTTATTACTTGTCAAGTCAAATTCCAGCCTGAAATACAATAGATGATATTTTATATTGTTTTAGTTTTGAGGGCATTGTTGCTAAGTATGCAGATGACACAAAGATAGATGGAAAGGCAGGTAGTGTTGAGCAAGCAGGAAGGCTGCAGAAGCACTTGGATAGGCTAAGAGAGTGGGCAAAGAAATGGCAGATGGAATACAATGTGGGAAAGCGTGAGGTTATACATTTTGGTGGGAAGAATAGAGGCAGACTATTTTCTAAATGGGGAAAGGCTTTTAGAGTATGAAGCACAAAGAGATTTGGGAGTCCTAGTTAATGATCCTCTTATGTTAATATGCAGGCTCAGTGGGCAGTTAGGAAAGCAAATGCAATGTTAGCATTCCTTTCAAGAGGGCTAGTACACAAGAACAGAGATGTGTTGGTGAAGCTGTGTAAGGCTGTGGTCAGTCCACATTTGGAACATTATGGACCCTATATCTAAGCAAGGATGTGCTGGTGTTGGAGAGGTCCAGATTGAAACTCACAGAATACTGTAAGGCCTGGATAAAGTGGATGTGTAGATGTTTCCACTAGTAGAAGCAACTAGGGCCCGAAGGCACAGCCTCAAAGTGAAGGGCTGACCCATTAGAGCAGAGTTGAGGAGGAATTTCTTCAGCCAGAGGGTGGTGAATCTGTGCAACTCATTGCTGCAGAAGGCTGTGGAGGTCAAGTCATTGAGTGTATTTACAACAGAGCTAGATATATTCTTGACATGTAAGAGGAGTAACGGTTATGGGGAGAAGGCAGAAGAATGGGTTTAGGAAACACATCAGCCATTATCAAATGGGAGAGCAGACTCGATGGGCCGAACATTCTAATTCCACTATTATATCTTATGGTCTAAAAAGGGATATAAAGATTTATGACAATTTTGGTCTATTGTGTGCTAGTGAGAGAAAGTATGCAACTGAACTGAAGTCCATTTCTACTAGCCTGGATTCAAGTACCAGTTTGCTATGAAGGTAACAGTCACAGAACCACCCACAAGTGATCCCAACACTCACTTCTCACTGAGTACCAGAATTCAACTGGCTAGCAAGACAGTCAAAAGGAAACATGGTAAGAAGAAGTACTTATTAGGAAACAATAAAAGGAAACAAGTCAAAAGGATTTCAATTAAATGCAAAGCAAGGAATCTGAAAATTGACTATTCAAATGTTAAACTCCAACTTGCCTACCGGACCAACAGATTCACGTCAGATGCCATATCACTTGCCCTTCAGTCCTCCCTAGAACATCTTGACACCAAGAACAGCTAAGTAAGAATCCTACTCATGGACTACAGTTCAGTCTTTAACACTATTATCTCCTCGAGACTGATTACTAAACTTAGTGACCTACTCTCTGCAACTGGATCCTCAGTTTCCTGATCCATAGGCCACAATCAGTGAAGACTGGGGACAATATTTCATCCTCACTAACACAACACTGGAGTCCCCCAGGGATTCATACTCAGCCCTCTATTGTACGCACTGTATACCCATGACTGTGTCGCCAAATACCAGACTAATACCATTTACAAGTTTGCTGAAGACAGCACCATAGTCGGTCGAATCTCAGATGGCGACAAAACAGACTACAGACGGGAGGTGGAAATCCTGGAAAAATGGTGCACTGAGAACTATCTAGTTCTCAATGCTGGCAAAACCAAGGAGCTCATTATTGACTTTCGGCGGGATGTTACTCATGCCACCCCCCGCACAGTAACAGCACAGAGATAGAATGAGTGGAGAGCGTCAAGCTCCTAGGAGTGGTCATCAACAACAAGCTTTCTTGGACTCTTCATGTGCAATCACTGGTTACAAAGGTCCAACAATGTCTCTTCTTCCCCAGGCAGCTGAGGAAATTTGACATGCTGGTGAATACCCTTGCCAACTTTTGTAGGTGCGCCATCGAGAGTATTCTGTCTGGATGTATCACTGCCTGGTATAGCAACTGTACCATGCAGAAAGTGGTGAACTTGGCCCAGACAATCACAAAGGCCAACCTCCCATCTATAGAATCCATCTACCAGGCCCACTGTCAAGAAAAGGCCACCAGCATTCTCAAGGATCCATCCCACCCTGGCAATGTTTTTCTACAATCTCTACTACCAGGGAAAAAGGTACAGAAGCCTGAACATATGCACCAGCCAGTTTCGCAACAGTTGCTACCCTACTGGTGTTATTTTACAGAATGGACTCACAAATTCTTAACATTCACATGTACCTGTGTTTTTGTTTTTGCTGCTGTTTACCTATTATTTACTTATCTATGCTGCTTAACTATGTGATCTGTCTGTATTGCTCGCAAGTCAAAGCTTTTCACTGTGCCTCGGTACACGTGACAATAAATTCAATTCAATTTAATTCTGTTCTATTAGACCATAAGAAATAGGAACAGGAGTAAGCCATTTGGCCTCTCAAGTCTGCCCCACCATACGCTAGGATAATGGCTGATACAATATTCCTCCCATCCATTTTCCTGCCCTTTTTCAGTAACCCTTAATACCTCTTTATAATCTTCATAAAATTTCCAGAGAGACATATCTGTACTTCTTTTAACTTTTATCTTTTTATACATTCATTCCTTATTCCTATGTATGTATGTTGTGTCATTAATGATTCTCATCTTTAATAACTAATAAATTCTCTTTTGCTAACTCAAGAAAGCCTGGTTAAACTGGCTCCTTTTGAAACAAATTTGTTTTGGTCTGGTAGAAATTCTTCTACAAGAAAGGGGATCCTTTTTAATTTATGACAAACTGAGAGGATAGGAAGATAAAGAAGTGGAACCAGTTCCGTTTCCTTTCACTTGTGAGCTTTACAATTTGGTGTATCCTGTCAGATACTGCAATAATCCCCCAGGTGTGATAGTAACAACAGTTAATGTCAGAGAACCTCCCATGCTCCGTATTCCAGGTTGAGTTCACCTGTGGAGGGATGGTTAGCTCAGTTGGCTGCAGGGTTAGTGAATGGTTCAGACTGTGGATGCTATTCCTACTCTGCCTGAGGTAGAGTTTGGACCTCCTTCTTTGCCCCCACCTATAGTTGATGCACAGTTACGTCCCTATACTCGATATGGTGTTGTGGCCCTTAATCTAAATAATCAATTGTCCCTCTGTCTTGTGGACTATGTTAACCTTTGGAATACAAATCCACAACTGGCAGAGGTCCAAAGTAATGTTGGTAGAGACCTGAAGTTGTTCGAGCAAGCCAGCAAATAACCAATACAAGCACATCTTACATGCCCAGTTAGTTACCATGCAAGGTTTTAAATCAGCTTTGTATAATGTTCGAGGTCAGGATAGACGTACTAAAGGAGTTTAATTGGAGCAGGCATCAATGTGCATGGATGGGACTGGTTATGAGGATAATATACTTAGCTGGGACAAACATGGGAATAAAATTGGATGTAGGTTTGCTCGCTGAGCTGGAAGGTTCATTACTAGGTAACAACTTCAATGGGCCTCAGGCGAAACAATGCAGAAAATTCCTGCTTTCTATTTATGTTTTTCTGTTTTTTTGGGGTTGGTGATGTCATTTCCTGTGGTGATGTTATTTCCTGCAGTGATGTCACTTCCTGTTCCTTTTCTCAGGGGGTGGTAGATGGGTCTACCTCGATGTGTTTGCTGATTGAGTTCCGGTTGGAATGGTATGCTTCAAGGAATTCTCGTGCATGTCTTTGTTTAGCTTGTCCTAGGATGGATGTGTTGTCCCAGTCGAAGTGGTGTCCTTCCTCATCTGTATGTGAGGATACTAGTGAAGAGGGTCATGTCTTTTTGGTGTTCATGTATCCCGGTGGCTAGTTTTCTGCCTGTTTGTCCAATGTAGTGTTTGTTACAGTCCTTGCACAGTATTTTGTAAATGACATTAGTTTTGCTCATTGTCTGTATAGGGTTATTCAAGGGTGTAGGTTTGCTCACTGAGCTGTAGGTTTGATATCCAGACGTTTCATTACCTGGCTAGGTAACATCATCAGTGGCGACCTCCAAGTGAAGCGAAGCTGTTGTCTCCTGTTTTTTATTTATATGTTTGTCCTGAATGGGCTTCCTGGGGCTTGTGGTGATGTCGTTTCCTGTTTGTTTCCTGAAGGGTTGATAGATGGTATCTAGATCTATGTGTTTGTTTATGGTGTTGTGGTTGGAGTGCCATTTTGACTGGGACAACACATCTATCCTGGGACAGGCTAAGCAAAGACATGCCAGAGAATTCCTAGAGGCCATAAACAAAGCAGTGGTAGACACTTCAGCCTCTAGTGAGGAGGGGCAGTGGGATGATCGGGCACTATAGAAAGGTGGTGCATAGGTAGTGATGTGAGTTTTCAGATTACAGCATGATGGAAAGCCCACCACAGCTGACAGAGAGAAACCCACTATGAAATTCACCAAAAATGACACTTTGCCAATTTCTGGTTGCCTTCAACTCATTATATCGGTAGCTTTTATAGATTCTAACACTCTTGTTGGGTCTTTCCAGTCATTTCTGTTCCTATGATTGGTAGCATCACTCTCCTGGCTGTTACCTTCAAATATCCACCATTTGCAACCCTCGTGTTTAAATTAGTCAATTGTTGAAATCAGCCACAATTCTGGCTTGGCTGACATCTTTCTAACTACATGCTGATCTAGACAGCATGAAATCAAGTTTGCCTGAAAGCACGTTGCTTCTCAATACTACACTGACATCACCTGAATTAGGTTTCAGTAGATAAGATATTATGGGTCGCTCAGTGGTTAGCACTGCTGCCTCACAGCACCAGGGACCCAGATTAGATTCCAGCCTCAGGTGACTGTTTGTGTGGAGTTTGCACATTCTCTCTCCCCCCCCCCCCCCCCACCGACTGCGTGGGTTTCCTCCGGGTGCTCCGGTTTATTCCCACAGTCCAAACACATTTGGGTTAGGTGGATTGGCCATAGTAAACGTGGGGTTACGCGGTTACGGGGATGTGTGTTGGTCTGCATAGAATGGTCTTTGGAGGGACAGTGTAGACTTGATGGATTGAATGGCCTCTGTACTGTAGGGATTCTATGATTTGATCTGATTATGTTTTACTTGTTTTCTGAAAAACTTTTGAAATGGAAAAGGTAGGATGTAATTGTGAATTATTTACTAATGGCAGCACGTGATTGGAATATTTATGTAATTGTGGTACAGGTAGTTTGTAAACCAAGAATCCAAATAATTTTATATCAGTGCATCACATAGAATCAAACAGAAGATGCAACTGTTGCTGTAACACCTACATCAGATAATGCAAATTACAGGCATTACAATGACTATTACAAACCAGTGTTGCTCAACATCTAAGACACACAAAAATAGCAATGTAAACAAATCCCCAGACTGCTTTGTAAAGTATCAATTTATTCAGAACCTGAATGATTATGCTCAGGAAATCAGTACCAATAAATTAACAAACGTTTTATTCTTTGATGCATGCATTGGAGATTACAGAAGAATGATGGATGAGGGAGTAGTATTATGAACCAGGCCAGACCCCCTCAAAACAATCAAGAACGTTGCCCAGATCCTAACTTTGCCAGTTGCTTTAAGCAGGTGTAAAGTAGATATTCCAGGAGAGACGCAGCTGGCCAAACCACTTAGTTTTAAACAAAACAGACTTTATTTACATGATTACTGAATGAAACACAAACAAAAGAGAACAGAATACAGGATAATTTAACATCCCCAAAAATCCAACAGATCATCCCCACTTAATGATGCTGTTCCAAATACTTGCAATAGTCCCCATAAACCCCCCTTGGCACAAAAGGTAAAATCAAACCCAGAGTCTTACAGGAGAGAAGTCAGGGACAGAGACTCAGCATAGACCTGCTTCTCCTGAGTCGAGCAGCTTCACAACACTACTGCTAAAAAAACCCAAACCAAACTGGAGTAAGGCTCAGCTGGGAGAACTGGCCTTTCATTGTATAAGTATTTTTTTTCCCCAAAACTTGAAAGCCTGTTGCCTGATACAATATTTGCTAGCTATAATCAACCTGGCCCTAAAACCCTTGAACTTAGACTTTTCAGACTCTGTGTCTTTTACGACCTCTCTGAAAAAAACCAAGAACAACATAACCTTGTTGAAGGACAGCATCGTCGCAGTAGGATGTCTGTCCCTCAGTGTCAGAGGAAATCCTACCCTTGAGAGATGTCACCCAATCTGATTTGCCAGCTGCTACAGCAGTCCCAGCATTATTGAGGGGGGGAGACAAAACAAGGTGAGATCTGAGACCCCAGGGAGAGGATTAGAGGGGGTCGGAGTCAAGGGCAGGTTGTGATAAATGAGGGTGGCATCTTAGGATGAGAGAGAGTGTTTGTCAGGGGATGTTGTAATTGAGGGCCATTTTCTCAATGATGTGGCCTCCATTCCTTTCCACCCTTTTTCAACCTGATCTCCAAACAACATATTTCCATTCTGCCTACATCAATTATATCATGCCAATGGCAGTGTATTAATAAGCTCCACTGCCTGTTCTTTAATAACTCAATATGGCAGGTGGGCTGTGATTTGGCACCCATCCAGTTGCCGGTATAATGGGGGTCAACTTGGGTGGGCTGCTACCCCTCCTGTCTTATACTGCCCCAAACCTCACCAAAACACATCCGACAACGTTCTGTCCAATCCATCCAGGTAGTTCAATTTGTCAGAAACTATATTCAGGCAAAAGGATTTAGATTGCAATTTTTGTAAGGTTTGTTACACTGGTCTGATAAAGTTGTTTGCTGTCTGTGGTATTTTTAAAAACCTCTCCAAGACTCATGGCGGGTCACCTTTTGGTTTGTTACATTAAGCTACACCAGCTGGTTTGTTCTTTCAGCAAGATGGTAACACTATAAAAAATTCCGTAATCAGACAAAGTCTGATCTTCATTCAGTATCTGGTCATTCCACTCCAGGTAACAACTGGACATCGGGGTGTTGGTCAAATCCTTGGCTTTTGCTTTTATATGCCGAATGGGTAAGAAAGGATTCATAGAGAAAGGTTCTGTGCAGTATGAAGTATTCTCCAGCTTGACTGAAATTGGAATATCTTTTACAGGCTGAAAAAAAATCATAAAATACTGTAAAATAAACAAAGGAATGCAGGTTTTGCAAAGATACATCACTAATGTTACTATAATCAGTAGTAAACTCAATGCTGGTATATTGGTGTGAGCTTGCTTAAAAGGAAGACAGAATGGAAAATCAGCTTGAAGTTTTGTAACACTATCTCGGAACTGTGCTCTCTTGTGGCCACAGTTGGGAGTGTAGATACCCAAATTGATGCTTATATGTCTCACTGAGGGCCAAATTAAACTATTGTACCATTTGTTTCTCATTTATCATGTCATAATTCCCAGGTTTAATATTAATCTTACATTTTGTTGGTTTGTTCCCCCAATTTTTATATACTCCTCTATTTGGTCATCTTTAATATTTGAGATCTCATAACTCAGGTTCTACAAATAAGTTAAACAATATCAGCACATGAATCTATCAAATCATTCAGAAAATAAAGTAAGTATTTCTGGCTCCATCAGAACCAAAAACCTGAGAAAAATAATACCAATGAAAAGAAAGTTAAACACAAGCAAACAAAACTCCCAAAGTATTTGAAAGAATATTTTCTTTTGCTTCTTTTTTTTGCATCTGAGCTCAAGACAGGAATTGTAAATAATATTATTGACCTAAGAACAGTGCATTATCTGGGCAGTGCTGTCGGGAGATTCAACTGGGATTAGGAGTTTGCATCTCTCAGAGGCCAAGGCATTGGATCATTTGAAACAAAGGCAGAAATGGCTGGAGAAACTCAGCAGGTCTGCCAGCATCTGTGGAGTGAAAACAGAGTTAATAGTTCAAAGGTTGGGAGAAGATTTGTAACTCGGGTGCTCGTTGTTGTGGTTCTGTTCGCCGAGCTGGAAATTTGTGTTGCAGACGTTTCGTTCCCCTGTCTAGGTGACATCCTCAGTGCTTGGGAGCCTCCTGTGAAGCGCTTCTGTGATGTTTCCTCCGGCATTTGTAGTGATTTGTATCTGCCGCTTCCAGTTGTCAGTTCCAGCTGTCTGCTGCAGTGGTCGGTATATTGGGTCCAGGTCGATGTGCTTGTTGATTGAATCTGTGGATGAGTGCCATGCCTCTAGGACCTAGACAGGGGACGAAACGTCTGCAACACAAATTCCCAGCTCGGTGAACAGAACCACAACAGAGTTAATAGTGTCTGACTATTCAGAAGGGCAGCCAGATCTTCCTTGATCTCTGACAAGAGAGTCTTAAACATCAGAATGAAGAGCCAAGAAGCTCCAACTCAATTTACGTTACTGATGTGCCTTAGGATCCTGAGGGAGTCCAAAATCAAAAACAACTGTGGTACCTGGGTGGGTCATTTAAACTGTTAGATCCTGCTTGGGTTACTCTGTGATTGGCCAGTAGCCCAAAGAGGTT
The DNA here is from genome assembly GCF_004010195.1 of Chiloscyllium plagiosum. Lineage (NCBI taxonomy): Eukaryota > Metazoa > Chordata > Chondrichthyes > Orectolobiformes > Hemiscylliidae > Chiloscyllium > Chiloscyllium plagiosum. The sequence continues at coordinate 15,315,569 of NC_057734.1, forward strand.
GGCTATTTGCCATCTTCCTATCCTGCCTTTAACTTGGACTGACTTTGCGTTTGTCCTAGCCAGTCTGCTGTCACAGACAGTCTTCACTGTGCCCCCACACTGGCTTCTCCCCCCAACCACTGACAGTGTTAACTCTCCAGAGTTACCTTCAGGACTCCCTGGTCTCTGTCTAAACAACATCTGTTGAGTTTAGCATTTTCCTGGGAATGACTGGGAGGAGCTTGGTGCTTTAGGGTGTAGGTTTGCTCGCTGAGCTGTAGGTTTGATATCCAGACGTTTCATTACCTGGCTAGGTAACATCATCAGTGGCAACCTCCAAGTGAAGCGAAGCTGTTGTCTCCTGCTTTCTATTTATATGTTTGTCCTGGATGGGGTTCCTGGTGTTTGTGGTGATGTCATTTCCTGTTCGTTTTCTGAGGGGTTGATAGATGGTATCTAGATCTATGTGTTTGTTTATGGCGTTGTGGTTGGAGTGCCAGGCCTCTAGGAATTCTCTGGCATATCTTTGCTTAGCCTGTCCCAGGATAGATGTTTTGTCCCAGTCGAAATGGTGTGTAGGGCTACGAGGAAGAGAGGAGCTTGGTGCATTTATATAGTGGGGAGGGGGGGGCAAGAGCCAGTATCTGAGTGAGAAGAGGCAGTCACTATCAGGAATGGGAAGGGGATTGCTTCAGGGATAGGGAGTGATCACTGCAGGGGATGAGGGACTGATGGGGAGGGGATCGCTGTCAGGGATAGGGAGTGATCACTGGAGTGGGGTGCAGTTAGGAAAATCACTGATCAGAGGATTGAGGAGGAAGGTCACTGCCATAGGCTGGGTGGATTTGTTATGTTAGTTTTCTCTCTAAACAAAAACCAAACAGCCATGGGATAGTTAATTGTAGACATGCAGCCTTGGGACATTTCAAAACTGAACTGAATACATGTATGGCCATAACAAAGGGGACCTGCTATGCTGCTCCACATGGGATCTATCAGACAGCAACTTCACTCCACAATTCTGAAGGAGCCAAGATGGGAGCTGGTTGTGAAAAGGTCCCAATACAAATAAATCGGAGTGCAATGTCAATCTGACAACGATTGCCATTCCTCAGAAAGTTCAAACTATAGATTCCAAGCAGCTGCTGAGTTAGATTGATGACCAGGCAGAGTACAGAGTGATTGTAGTGAAAAGGCCTACTGAAGTGTCTGGGATCACTCATCGAGTGAATTATACCAGTCAGACTGATACTCTGATCCATGAGTTGGTCATAGTTTGTATAGAAGTAGGGATGCTATCATTTATCTCAGTGTATGTGACCTATACAGGGGAGAAAATAGGTTGGTCAGGAATACTATTGCTGATCTTTGCACTATTTGGAGGTACATGCACATGGATAGCTTTGAAGTCAGCTGGAAACCACTCTCCTCCCACTTAAACCAGGTATTTATGCTCATTGTCATAAGACCAGCCATTTATTTTCAGGTGTCAGAAGGTCACCTAATTCCATGGTACCAGAACAGCAGCCCAGGGCTTGGAAGAGGTGCAAAAGGGATTTATTAGAATGGTAAAACTGAAGAGAGACTTTAGCTCTGTGAAGACACTGGAGAAACTCAAGTTCTTAAGAGGGCATTCAACACAAATATTCAAAATCATGATTGTTTTTGTAAAGAAGAACTGTTTTCTGTGGTGAAAGACTTGGTAACTGGTGTTAGAAATTTAAGGCTATTAATGAAAGAACATGAGGAGGCGTTTTTTAAACACAGCCAGTTGTTACAATCTGAAATGTGCTGCCTGAGAGAGTGCTGGATGTAGATTCAATAGTAACAGTGTAAAGAGAATTGCATAAATAGTTAAAAAGAAGCTACTTTGCAAGTCAAAGATTGGCGAGTGACACTAATTGGACAGATCTACAAAAGAGCCAGCACAGGCACTAGAGGCCATACGGCCTCTTTATTTGCTCTGTCATTCGATGATTTTATGTCAGTACTCCCAGGATGAAAAGCAAACAATCAACAAAAGACTGATTAGATCAGGAATTATCCGCAATTTGCACATCATACCCTTAATGTAGCTCAACATCTCTCAAATGAGCATGAGCAAACAAAATTTGACATAGAACAACAGTGACCAGAAGTTTGGAGAAAGACATAGATTTACAGAACATCTTAAAAAGAGGAAAATAAACTAAGAAACAGTCAATTTAAGGTTGGATTTCCAGAGGATAGAGCCTAGGCAGCTGAAGTTGGGGTACATGTGATCTAACAAAGCAGCTTTGTGCTTTATGGATCATGCAAAGTATGATAGACTTTTACTATTCTCTCCTCCTTGATCAACCATTCAATATAATCACGTTTGATAGTTCTGTGATATTTTACCTCAACTTTCCAGGGTTCCACGTCACATGCACAGACTTGCTTTAAGCAATTTTTAGCTTCCTTTGCAACCAAATCCCATCGAGCATTTCCAGCAACATTTCCTGTTGGATCTGCAGGGTCGAGTATCATTGGCCTAATTTTCAAACAACACAAGGATCACCAGTCAAATGATGAATCTGCAGTGCTCATTCTTCAGATTATATATTTGTATATGTAACTAATTCCTGTTCAGAGCCCAGTGGCACTGTTCACTATATCTGTGCGACTTCATAAAGATTCACAGAATCTCGACAGTACAGAAGGAGGTCATTCAGTCCCTAGCAGCCCACCCAGACCCAGCCTCCCTGCCCTATTTCTGTAATTACTATGGTTAATCCATCTAGCTTGCACATTCCTGGACACCATGGGGCAATTTAGCATGGCCAAACCACCCAACCAGCATATCTTTGGACAGTGGGACAAAACCAGAGTACCTGGCGGAATCCCACACAGACACGGGGAGAACATGCAAAAGCCAGTCAGACAGTCACCTAAGATGGGAATCGAACCTAGGTCTCTAGCAATGTGAGGGCAGCAGTGCTAACCATCTAAAGACAGGAGCACAATTTTGGACTCTCAATTCTTTGCTCCTCTACTCCTTCTGGGCTCTTATTTTCCAAGAAATGTATGACCTCTTTATTTTCTATTATCCAGAAAGGACAATTTTGAATGTGAAACTTCTGTGTTCCTATTTTCAGGAAACCAGAATGGAAGAAATGTGATTAACCAAATCTGACAAGTTATCTGCAGGTTTTACTAGAAAGTAAATATTTCATTGGTGAATGCTTCCTTTTCCTCCCACACAACTGTTTCTCACTGTCAGACCTCTACTGATGCCACTCTTGAAGAAGCCAATGAGATGTGAAGGCACTGACCAATAAGGGCATTTGCCCCAAATGTTTGCTTTGCACAGCTGGCCCATGAAGCCAAATCCCACTTATTCAAAGCTGTACTATTTATTTATTTATTTATTAAAACATTGCAATCAAATTTAAAGTATCGAACTCTTATTTGTATACATAATTGCTTCCTGTAGAAGTGCACTACTGATGCAGACCTGCGCTGTTTTACAAAGACAGGATCACTATTCTTAACTCTCGAAGCCCTTTGTTCCTCCACCCATTTATCCTCTACCAAATGTTTGACTTCATCTTTTTCTGTTACGCAAAAAAGAAAATTCTGAATAAAGGAAGTTTCCAAAACCAACCAGGGTTGGTATATTTACCAAATGAATCTATGTGGAACCTTATAAATCCTTTGATTAGTTATAATAAATTTCAAATCTCCATAATTCCCATTAGATGAACCAATGGGACACTTATTTCACAAAACCAAGTTGGTATTAACTGGACTGCATTATGTGCCTGGACAGGCATGATGGGCTGCACGGTGGCACAGTGATTAGCACTATTGCCTCACAGCGCCAGAGACCTGCGTTCAATTCCCGCCTCGGGCAACTGTCTGTGTGGAGTTTGCACATTCTCCCCGTGTCTACGTGGGTTTCGTCCGGGTGCTCTGGTCTCCTCCCACAGTCCAAAGATGTGCAGGTTAGGTGAATTGGCCATGCTAAATTGCCCATAGTGTTAGGTGAAGGGGTAAATGTAGGGGAATGGGTTTGGATGGGTTGCTCTTCGGAGGATCGGTGTGGACATTTTGGGCCGAAGGGCCTGTTTCCACACTGTAAGTAATCTAATCTATGTAAAAGGGTGACGGAAACACATCCAATAATTGCCTACTAACAGATTTGGATAAATCACTGAAGGGGAAACTTTGGCAGAGCCTTGAGACAGCAGCAATGGAATCAGACTAATTGAATAGCAATTTCCAAGATTTGGAGCAGGCATAATGGGCTGATTGGCCTCCTTCTGCACAATAATTTCCATCTGGAAAAATACTGTAAAAACAATCCAACTTGCCTTTGTTCTTGAAGTTTATCTTTCAGGAAATTGGCCACATAGCAATTGTTGAAGTCATAGTTCGTGGTCCAGAACAGCCACAGCTCTCTGTATCTAACAATCAATTTCATTACTGTGCAGAATCCTTCAGCAGTACTGAAGTTGTCTCCCCCACCCATACTTTCCCACGCATAGATGACCAGCAGCTCCAGGGCATACTTTGGTGGCAGGAACTCTCCACGTAGTTGACGTTTGTATGGTCGGACATACTGTTGGGTTAAATAAAAAATATTCACTGCACACGCTTGCAATCCTTCCAGAGTTAAAAATCACACAACACCAGGTTATTGTCCAACAGATTTAATTGGAACCACTAGCTTTCGGAGCGCTGCTCCTTCAACAGGTGGTGAATCCTTGCAGAAGTACTGAAATGTAAACTTTGCCAAGCAATGTTCACAGTGTAAAGTTTCCCTTTTAATGGGAATACAAATTAAAGTAAAATGTTCTTGAAAAACAATTTTAAAGGACAATTAGTTTTCACATTTCCACCTGTGGGGCAAGCTTTAAGATAATTGACAAAACAGAGAGAGGGGCAGAGTGTTATTTTACGGAGTATCTGATTATGATTGGGATTGTACTGCCTTTAAATGGCAATGAAAGCAGGTTTACAAGTAACTTTGAAAAGGAAATTGATTTTATACAGTATATGAAAAGTAAAAACTTAGAGATGTAGAGAAATCACAGGGGAGTGGGACTAATTGGATAGTTCATCACGAAGCACCAAATGTTTTTTGTGAACTATGTCATCCTATTAACTTCTTGCAGAGGCCAGGGCTAGAAAATCAAGAACTGGTCACATTGACCTTTCTCTGAATCTTTGTCCCACGTGTTTGTTCAGTGACCCTGCAGGAGAAACTTATTTATGTAGTGAACTTCGGGTCGTTTGCCTAGGGCCAGACCACATACTGTCTGCACAGTGTGAATGGCAATGATCTTTGATCTCACTGAAGACCAGACATGGACCAGGCAGATAGTGGATCCAACTGCTGCCTACCTTAAGGGAATCAGTGTACATCTGCACAGCAAATGGCACTACATGAGTACTGCATCTCTACATCCTCCCCCCAGTGTCTGCAGTCTCATTTTACAACCTGTGAATGGTGGAAGGGTGAGTATTAACTCTTTATTTCCTCTTAAACCAGACAAGACACAGGTTTTCTTGCTTAAATATTCATTTATACATGCATGGGAAACGTCTACGTCAAGAAAATGTCATTCAGCTCAGATTTTATTATGAAAGCCAAGGTTTTGCACCAGTTTTACAGATAACAATCTTCCAATCAGCTATTACTACAGATAATATTTCACAATCAAAGGATTACACTTACTCATTCCTATTTCTACATAAACCTGGTTGCATAATTTGCTGTTATACAATCATATTCAAATTTACGCACATGATAATATAATCCAATTATATCATTACATGTCCAGATCCCATATTGTTAACATTGTGACAGGAACCCAAACTGCTCATTCTCTCCCCAAGCAATGGGAATTGAAACTTTTCTGTTCCTGGAATTAAGTGGTAACATTAAGCAGGTTTTGAAAACACTTCACCTAATCTACCTGATTGAGCCTATTCTGTAGCTAATCTAATCTAATCTATCCAGATTGGACACAATGCTGAAAGACAAAGCTTCCTCCAGTCTGCCCCAGGTGCAAAAACATTTCTTACTTAAACGGATGTCCAAATGTTTGCAGTTGAAGCTGGATGAATCACAAAACCATAGAAAAGGCCATACACACTCAACCAGAAACCATTTCAGCAACAGGAGTCAAGAGAGTGCGAGCCAGGGTGGTGGTGTGGGGCAGCCGGGAAGCTAAGTTTGAACACAAAATATTTACCTTGTGAATTGACATAGTGAATGCAGACACAGAAGTTGACAAGGGGACTGCTGGGTAGGTGGACTCATATATTTGGGCAATGTCTGGAGTTGGAGGAGATAGTGGAGGTCCTTAATGACTATTTGCTTCAGTGTTCACTACTGAGAGGGACCTTGTTGTTTGTGAAAACAGCATGAAACAGGCTGATGTGCATGAACAGTTTGATGTTAAGAAGGAGAATGTGCTGGAAATGTTGAAGAACATGACGATAGATAACTCTCTTGGGGCAGACAGGATAGACCCAAGGTTACTACAGGAAGAAAGGGAAAAGATTGCTGATCCTTTGGCAATGATCTTTGCGTCCTCACTGTCCACTGGAGTAGTATCAGATGATTGGAGGGTGCCAAATGTTATTCCATTGTTCAACAAAAGGAATAGGGATAATCCTGGAAATTACAGACCAATCAATCAGTCTTACGTCAGTGGTAGCAAATTATTGGAGAGGGTTCTGAGAGACAGGATTTATGATTACTTAGAAAAACATAGTTTGATTAGAGATAGTCAGCATGACTTTGTGGGAGGCAGGTCACGCCTCACAAACCTTATTGAATTATTTGAGGATGTGACAAAACACATTGATGAAAGTAGGGCAGTGGATGTATGGATTTTAGTAAGGCATTTGATAAGGTTCCCCATGGTAGGCTCATTCAGAAAGTAAGGAGGCATGGGATACAGGGAAACATGTCTGTCTGGATACAGAATTGGCTGGCCCATAGAAGACACAGGGTGGTAATCGATGGAAAGTATTCAGCCTGGAGCTTGGTAACCAGTAGTGTTCAGCAGGGATCTGTTCTGGGACCTCTGCTCTTTGCGAATTTCATAAATGACTTGGAAATGGAAAGGTGGGTTAGTAATTTTGCCAATGACACCAGGTTGGTGGAGTTATGGATAGAGGGCTGTTGGAGTTACAATGGTACATTGACAGGATGCAGAGCTGGGCTGATAAGTAGGAGATGGAGTTCAACCTGGAAAAGTGTGAAGTAATTCATTTTGGAAGGTCGAATTTGAATACAGAATACAGGGTGAAAGGCAGGAATCTTGGCAGTGTGGAGGAACAGTGTAGAATGCAGAGGGATCTTGGAGTCCATGTCCATAGATCCCTCAAAGCTGCCACCCAAGTTGATGGGGTTGTTAAGAAGACATATGGTGTATTGCTTTCATTAGCAGGGGGATTGAGTTTAAGAGGTGTGAGGTTACTTTGCAGTTCTACAAAGCCCTGGTTAGACCACACTTGGAATATTGTGTTCAGCTCTGGTCACCTCTTTACAGGAAGGATGTGGAAGCTTTAGAGAGGGTGCAGAGGAGATTTACCAGGATGCTGCCTGGACTGGAGGGCATGTCTGATGAAGAAAGGTTGAGGGAACTGGGGTTTTCTCATTGGACCGAAAAAGGATGAGCGGTGACTTGATAGAGGTGTACAGAATGATGAGAGGCATAGATAGAGTGGATAGCCTGAAACTTTGCCCAGGGTAAAAATGGCTATCACAAGGGGGCATAATTTTAAGGTGATTGGAGGAAGATTTAGGGGAGATGTCAGAGGTAGGTTCTTACACAGAGTGTGGCGGGTGCGTGGAATGGACTGCCAGCACTGATAGTGAAGACAGATACATTAGGGACATTTAATCGACATTTAGAGTAGGATAAAAGGTCAGCACAACATTGAGGGCCGAAGGGCCTGTACTGTGCTTACTGTTCTATATTCTAGAAACTGAACACCACGCATAAAATACATTGGCAAACTGGGACTCCTGTCAGACCAAACTTAAAGCACCTCTTGAATCAATGATATGGTTTAAAAAGTACAATAACTATAAAAATAACTTACCTGTTGATGGCAACGTCTGGACTGAAGAATTCTGAGGAAGCTCACTTCTTGTCTAATTCATCTGATTTCAGATGACAAACAGTGGATTGACAAACAGTCAGCAGGCCCCTCATTAGCTTATTGAAGGCCCTTACACCCTGAGTGCATCTGAAGTTGAGATCAACTAAATTAGCAGAGGCCCAAATATGTACATGTATTGCATATGGAATCCCAGCCCTAAATCTATTGTTTTCAATGCACATTTTACAACTGACATAAACAGAAACATGATTAGAGTGGTGCTATAAAAGCACAGCAGGTCAGGCAGCATCCGAGGAGCAGGAAAATCGAATTCCTGATGAAGGACTCCTGCCTGAAATGTGGATTTTCCTGCTCCTCAGATGCTACCTGACCCGGGATGGGACCACTTGCCGCAGCAGGTTCGCTGCCGCCGATTAGCCACTGCCCTTTCACCGCCGAGGACGCTTAGCCAGCGCCCATTGGCCACTGAAGACGATTCGCCAGTTCGCCACTGCGCCAATTTTTGGAACAGGAATTTTTAGTATGGAAACAGAAATTATTAGTAAACTTGGAAATAAGAAGTTTTACCACGATGGTTTGATATATATTTTTGATAAACTATCCAAGAGTGATTCAAGTATTAAGTTTTGGCGATGTGAACAAAGTGGCCGATGTAATGGACGGATCCACACCAAGAGTAGCACTGTGATAAAAACAATTAATGGACACACACATTCTCCTTCCGCAGCAAGTGTCCAAGTTGCGAAAGTGAAAGCAAGTTTAAAATGTCGTGCAGAAGAATTGCAGGAAGTACCTAGTGTTCTTATTAACGAATGTGTAGCTGATGTCCCTCAGTCAGTCCTAGCATCTTTACCGACAAAAAGCAGCATGAAGAAAATAATTCGACGTAAAAGGAATGATATTAGTTTAGCAGCACCAAACCCTACTGATCTTCAGCATTTGGTGATTCCAATTAGATACAAAGTATATAAGCCGGATAACGGAGCAGAAGAAAAAATTCTGTTGGCAAATAGTGGTCAAGGAAGTAATCGAATAATCATATTTGGTAGGGAATCTTGGATGCATCATTTAGCAGAATCCACCTGGTTTGTGGATGGTACGTTCAACATAGCCCCGATTTTATTCTCTCAGGTATAATGTATTTTAGCAAAAAGACTTGATGGGGTTCACCCAATATTGTATATACTTCTACCAAGTAAGCAGTGTTCAACGTATGTATGCATGTTTGAAATGGTGAAGTCCTTGGTACCTAATCCCATACCACAGTATATCCATTGTGACTTTGAGCAGGCAGCTATCAGTGCTATGAGAGAATGTTTTCCTGAAGTTAGAATTAGGGACTGTTTCTTTCATTTAGCGCAAAGTATGTATAGACATATTGCAGTAGTTGGAGCAACTCATCAATACAACACCGATCCTGATTATGCTTTAAAAGCAAAAATGATAATTGCTTTGGCTTTTGTGCCACTTAGTGACCTTGATAACTACGTAGAAGCACTCGCAGATTTTTTGCCTCAAGAACTACAACCAACACTAGATTAGTTTGAATTTAATTATATTGGACTCTACAATAGATGTGGCAGTAGCCGAAGGGCACCTTTGTTTCCCCATGATATGTGGCCGGTCTGTGACAACAATAAACGATGAAGATCGCACAAATAATCACGCTGAAGCTGCTCATCGGAGAATTGCTTTTGAACTCGAAGCTCACCACCCAACCATATGGAAATGTATTGGAACGTTAATGAAAGTGCAAAAGGGGCGTGATTTCTATATGGAACAGCTGATAGCAGGTTACCCATCACAAATAAAGCTAAAAAAGTATCGACACGCAGACGATAGAATAAAAAAAATTGTTGCTGAATACGGCGAAAGAGATTGTTTGGAATATCTTAGAGGAATAGTGCATAACTATCAAATGAACTGAAATTTCATTGTTTATATTAATGTGAGATTTTACTGGCATTATAAAGATTTTTAAAATATATTTCCTTTTTCTGGTTAAAGTTTGTAACTCATTTTTATATATAAACCAATAAAATAATATTTATTTTACCTCTTTTTAATGAATATGTAGTATGTACTTGTATAAATAAAGGGGACTGAGAAGTATGAAAGAACAGGTGGGAGGGAAAACAATCAGTACATGTATATAGTCTCCAGAGGTCAAATGACCCCAGTGGTGAAATGCTGGTGGCTAACCGGCAGTGGCTAATCGGCGGCGGCGAATCGTCACCAATCTGCCTGACCTGCTGTGTTTTCCCAGCACCACTCTAATCTTGTCTCTGATCTCCAGCATCTGCATTCCTCACTTTCGCCTATAAACAGAAACAGGTGAAACTTCAGCTCATTTGGACACTTGTCTTATTTTCTTTTGGCTAGAACCTGGTCAACAAACTGAAAAGAACAGGTTTATGACTGGCAGGGCAGCCTTCACAATTCACAGGATTATTACAGCACAGGAGGCCATTCAGCCCATTGTGTCTGCGGGAGCTCTCTGTCTGAGCATTCTCTTTGAGCCACTGTGTGCAACCGCACACTGTTCCTTTCCAAATTCTAGCTTCCTGTGGAATATTTCAGTTGAATTTGCCTCCACCATATTTTTAGTACACCCTAAGCATTCACTGCATGAACACAATTTTTCTTGCATCACCTTTGCTTCTTTTTCTCATTTCTTTAAACCTATGTCCTCTGATTCTCGATTCTTTCACAAGTGAGAGCATTCTCCCCATCTGCTCTGTCTCGACCCCTCATGATTTTTAAAACCTTCATCAAATTTCCTCCTAATCTTCTCTTCTCTGAGGAGATCAGTCCCAACTGCTCAATCCATTTTCATAACTGAAGTTCCTCATCCCTGGAACTACTTTCGTCAATATTTTCTACATTCTCCGATATTTTCACACTTTCCGATAATGTAGCTCCCAGAAATGGATGTAATACTCCAGGGTGATACCCAACCACTGTCTTACATAAGTTCAACATAATCTCCTTTCTGTAAGCTTTATTAACCATGGTCTCAACCTATCCTTCCATCTTTCTGACATATGTACATACGCACCCAGGTCCCTCTGCGCCCCTTTAAAATTGTGCCCTTTCTGTTACATTAAACTTTTGCAAGTTTGTGTTCACAATACATAAATGAACTTCAACAACAGTCCTTACACCTACCTCTATGTACCAGTGTTTCACAAGGCGGATCAGGTCCTTCAGTTTAACTGGACGGCACTTTACAAAGTTCCTTTGAAGTTCAGTGAAGCATGTTGAGAATTCTCCTCCTAACCCTCTGGCCTTAATCAGGTTCACATAAACCTCGGCATTTGGACGGGTTTGTGTTTGCTGACCTTTAACACAGTGAAGAAATGGTCTCTTATTTTTCAACCATTGGGCCGATTTAATACAGAATAAATTGTTAATGATTGATGGAAGACCATTTTGTAAGGAAGAACTTCAAAATGGTGTAAAGCTGAAATAAAATTGAAGTGCTGGAAATGCACATTGCCTGGTATGTCCCCAGGGGCTTTCCAGGCTTCCCACCATTACCTTGATAGCGCCAGGGCCCCGGGTTCAATTCCCGCCTCAGGCAACTGTGTGGAGTTTGCATGTCCTCCCAGTGTGGGTTTTCACTGGGTGCTCCGATTTCCTCCCACAGTCCAAAGATGTGCAGGTCAGGTGAATTGTCCATGCTAAATTGCCCGTAGTGTTAGGTGAAGGGGTAAATATAGGGGAATGGGTCTGGGTGGGTTGCTCTTCGGTGGGTCGGTGTGGGCTTGTTGGGCCGAAGGGCCTGTTTCCACACTGTAAGTAATCTAATCTAATTGAAAAAAAAAATTGGAGTAATGTTTTGCTGTTCGTTCTGGAATTTGAGCAACACTTCAACAAGATATTGAAATCTATTGAAATTCTACCTGGTATATCTGACAACATTGAAATAAAGGAGAAATGCAGGTCCCAGGGAGAGAAGGTAAAAACAATGACTGCAGATGCTGGAAACCAGATTCTAGATTACAGTGGTGCTGGAAAAGCACAGGTCAGGCAGCATCTGAAGAGCAGGAAAATCGGCGTTTCAGGCAAAAGCCCTTCATCAGGAATAGAGGCAGGGTGCCTGCAGCATTTATCTCTCCACTCTGCACTCTGAAGGGCTTTTGCCTGAAACGTCGAGAGAAGCTGAAGCTGAACATCCTCAGTTGTTTCAGTCCTGACAGTGGGCATGGACAATTGAGGCTACTCTGTTAAAAGGTGATGGAAGTATAAGCCTTGCTTTGGTGTCAGGAACGTGTGGTAGTATACTGGCCTTTTGAAGAGCAGAAGTACAATCCATCGTTGGGACATGGGCTACTTCCTTGGCCAGACCATCTCCATGTCTATACTTGAAAGGGCTTCCAATGGGCATATATTTCTTTAATGGACAGGATTCATTTACAAAGGGAGCTGGTGTTGAATGTTTCCAGGAGGCCTTTAAGACCCCGCAGACTTCCTAGCAGCCTGGTGCAAATGGTTGCCCAAGATGCACCTCGTTTGACTTCCTAGCCTTACAGCAGAGGAAGTGATTGGTGAACAGATCCCATTTCAGCAGATAAAATGGCTAAGCATGAAAATATACAAGTGAATCCCCCTGAAGGCTGTTTCACCAAGCTGGCCAAAGACTTTGGCCTGAGATAAAGATCACAGTAGGCAGATGTGGTGAAGGTGGGCAAGGGGATGAAGTGGGCAAACAGCAAAATAAACTAAATGGATATAAACATCACAACCTCCTTCCCACCCAACCATTTTTCATTAATGTCTCATACCCAAAGCATCGAATGCTGGGAGAACATCGACCTCCACAGAATCAGACACCTCAGTGGATTGAAAACTGAAACTCAGGGAGCGAGGCGATGAGGTCAAGCCAGATGGTAACATAATCATTTGGGGCTCTGTCATATTGATATCGAATGCAATTTCTTCCCAGATCTCATTCAGCATCTTCCAAATTATTGTCAGGATATCACCCCGGTTTTGCTTCTGGTCATGAAAACTTTTGAACTGGCTGATGAAGACAACCAGATCTGCATCCGAGCGATTTTTTAAAGTTGTCCCTTTTCCAGAGGAGCCGCCCTGAGAAGACAAATGAAATAATAGCATGACCTTTTAGAGAATGGTTAGGAAATCACAATACCATAGAAATCAACATTGAGTCATCATCAAGTCCCTTGCTATGGCCAAAATTCAATGTTAGCCATGGGGGTTCTGTACTGTCACTGAGGCCCACAATCATCATCTTTTACCAAATCCAATCCCAAGCCTTGAAGCAGAAGCTGATGCCTTGAATTCTGAGTTCTGCTTTTTTGAGTTTGGAAGGTTGAGGGACAATCTAATTGAGATGTTTCAGACACCATTGGGATTTGGTAGCGTAGATGCAGAAATATTATAACCGCTGGTGTGGTGAATCCAGGACAAAGGGTGATATTGTCGAAATTAGAGTTAGGCCCCTTAGGAATGAAACCAGGATGCATTTCTTCACAGTAAAAGTAGAAGAAATCTGGAGTTCACCAGAGTTTCTTGTCTTGTATTCATCAGAAGAAGGACACCAATTCATACAGCATGAGTAGAGGGTGCTGTTTGGATGCGCCATCATTAATATGCAGATGGAACAAGAACAGTTAATTGTTAATCTTAATTCTCAGGCTTGGTTTTGCTACATTCACAAAACAATGATTGGTCATCACCATGATCTGTTTTCTATTATAAACAAAAACTGCAATGTATGTTTGAATTCCATTTGCCAACATAAAGCAGAGCCCTGTGCATTAGTATATATGGCTTGGAGCACAAACACATGGCTGTGTGTGCTCACAATATGGGCACAAATGATAATCTTAAATTGGTTTCCTGGGTAATTTCTGCACATTCCAGATTATTTAATAAATGATGTCCAATAGCAGAAGCAGATGCACTGCCATCACTGTGCTATCTAAGTTCATATCGCATCATTCATTTGTGTGGCAGGCAAAAGATCTTTTGGATTGACAGCAGCATCTTGCACAATGTGTGTTCCTGCTCATTTTCATGTTGTATACCACTCGGAAATCTCACCTGAAAACCAATCTTCATGCACGGACCAAAACATTTGCCTGAGGTTGATCAACATATACATTAAGTAACAGGGGATATTGAAAATGACATTGGTCTGACATGATTCTTTCTATCCTGAGCCAAGGGAAAATGGGTGAAATAGTAACAGTCCTGCTGCTCTACTTGAGGTTGTGTAACCAAGCAACAACCAGGAACTGATCTGGTCTGAATGGCTTAGTGCCAAAGCAGAGTAATGATGTAATAAGTCACCACTAGTGCCTGGTTTATTTTCTCCTGAGGAGGTTCTTTGCAGCATTAATTCCTGAAGCATTGGATGTTCTGTTTGACTCACCTTCACTGTTTTAATGATTTTTATGGATCTGTAACCATAGAAACATCGCTCTTTTAAAAAACTGCAGATCCTGTCAATCGCCACGGCCACCTGATTCTGAAACTGTTGGTCAGGGCGAAGCTCACGAAAAATAAACATATCCAGATGTTTTGGAATTGTCTCATATAGATCCATCCTCTGGAACATAGAAAAGTTAACATGACAGGTTAGTAATTTCACTTCAGCTCAGCAAGTCCAGGTCTGGGTCTGCACAGGGAGTTATGAGCCTTCTGAGGTTCACAGCTGCTGGTCACCCTCCAGTGACTGGGCCTGACCCACATAAACATGTATTTTCCTGCAGTTATCATTGGTATCCTCTCTGTCCCAGGAGTAAGTCTGGGAAATGAACTTGGTTCTTCCTATTTTGTGTAGTTCAGTGCCAAACTAACGTATTGACCACCTGAATCATTCAGATAGCTTTTCCAGGACCAACTCACTCACACCAACGCTCATTGGATATATTCATAAATTTAAAAAGAAGACAAGGTGATGACACTCCATATGAGTATGTTCTAGACAACATTCAGGCTTGGGCTAATAAATAGCAAGCCTCCTTCTCATTCCTCGTATGTGACAGGCAAGGACCATCACCTTGCGGAATTGAACCATTCAATGGCATTACCATTCCTGAACCACACTATGAACATTTTGGTGATTATCATTGACCAGAAGCTGCATTGAACCAGCCATATAAATACAGTGGCTACTAGAACAGTTCAGATGTTATGAATAACTCACCTCCAGTCTTTCCAAACCTATCAAAAAGGCACAAGCCATGAATATGATGTCCTCTGCACTTCTCTGAAAGAATCTTGGCACTATCCAAGACAAAATAGCCACTTGTTTGTACTTCACCCACGTGCTTCAATATTCTTTCCTTCCATCACCGATGTACATTGGCAGCTGTCTGCAAGATGCACTGCTGCAGCTATCCCAAGCTCCTCCAACAGCACCTTGCAAATCTGTAACCATGGCTACCTCGAATGTCAAGGCCAGAATACTGATGGAATCATCACCACCTGGAAGACCATCCTGACATCCTTCACTGTTTCCAGGTAAACATCCCGGAAGTCCTCTGAATTAGGAGCAGAAAGTAACCAATTCTGACTTTTGAGCTTGCTATGCCATTTTACACATTCATTATTGTTCTGTGTGTTTCAAAGTCCACATTCCAATCTACTCCTGATAACTTTTGATTGTTTTGCCTGACAAAACTGTATTTATATCCACTTTAAAAATATTTATTGACCCCACCTTCACCACCTTTTGCTGAAGAGTTCCAAAGTTACATAACTTTTTAGAAGGAAAATATTCTCCTTTTCCTGTTGTAAAAATGAAAATCCTAAATCATTGATATGAATTGTAAAACACTGACAGTAGAAAAGGCGTTGTCCCCACTGTCAATCTGTAGAAGACCCATTCATGGATGCTTTGTTGTTTTCACAAGCCAGCCAATTATCTATCCAGACTAGTATGTCACTCCCCACACTGTGAATTTCTACTCTGCACACTATTTTATGTGGCCCTTTGTCAAATGCCTTCCTGAAATCCAAGTATAAACCCTCAACAGGTTCACCCTTAGAATCAGCACTTTACTCCTTCACAGAATTCCAATATATTGGTTAAACCTTGCACAAAACCTGACTCTTCCAGATTACCTTGAATTTTTCAAAGTGCCCAGCTGTTACCTCTGTCATGTTTAACTGTAACACCTGACCACAGCAGATGTCAAACGAGGTGGCCTATAATTTCCTGGTTTCTGCCTCCCTTCTTGAATAAGGTCAGAAGTCACACGCCTCCTGAGTATGGTCCAACAGGTTCATTTGCAATCACAAGCTTTCAGAGCGCTGCTCCTTCAGGGGAACCAAAACTACATTCTTCTGAACTGAACTCTGAATTACAAGGTTTACCTCTCTGAATGTCATAAAAGCTCAGTCCTGTAAGCATTTCATCAATTAACTTTGCAGGTACTGAGGCATTTATCTGAAATCACATGCTTTCTTTAAAATGTCTGTAATTTACTGTTCCAAATAACTTTCTGACATCCCCGAGGGACAAGGACAGAAATCACTGGCACAGGTACTGTTCCTGGACCAAATCCCTGCCCTCTCACCTCAATAGGGGCTCTCTCCAAAGCTGTTGGCCAGTCAGCTTTAAAAGTCGGCTTTCAAAATAAAAGTTCTAACGAAATTACCTCCCAATCGATTTCTCAGAGCATGTTGCCAATGGAATTATTTGCATATTTATTCACTCAGAAAAAAATCACATGTTGATGGAAAATGAACCCACAAGCTGCAAGGTAACTCACCTCTCACGCTGTAGAGACGAATATGAAAACCGAGATTTCGGACGTGGTAAAATATTTTTTAAACTGCAGGTGACGCAGGAAGTTTCTATTTCCCCGTCATTGCGTTGCTGAGTTCATTTTCGATTTCCACTTCTCCCTGACATTTGAGAGGCTGATGCTGCAGATTTCGCTGTGACCAGCAGATGGCGGTCCCACAACACAACGTGTTCATGTTGTATGAACGGGGAGTTCCGACAATAACACATTGATTCAGGATTAGTGGTGCTGGAAGAGCACAGCAGTTCAGGCAGCATCCAAGGAGCCACCTCCAAACAGACCACACCACCAGGGATATATTTCCCTCCCACCCCTTTCCGCCTTCCGCTAAGACCGTTCCCTCCGTGACTACCTGGTCAGGTCCACGCCCCCCTACAACCCACCCTCCCATCCTGGCACTTTCCCCTGCCACCGCAGGAACTGCAAAACCTGCACCCACACTGCCTCCCTCACCTCTATCCAAGGCCCTAAAGGAGCCTTCCATATCCATCAAAGTTTTACTTGCACATCCACTAATATCATCTATTGTATCCGTTGCTCCCGATGCGGTCTCCTCTACATTGGGGAGACTGGGCAGCTCTTAACAGAGTGCTTTAGGGAACACCTCTGGGACACCTGCACCAATCAACCACGCCGCCCCGTGGCCCAACATTCAACTTCCCCTCCCACTCTGCCGAGGATCACCTTCATCCCCTCCCCCACTCACCCATTGTACTCTATACTACTTTCTCCCCACCCCCACCCTCCTCTAGCTTACCTCTCCACGCTCCAGGCTCCTGACGAAGGGCTTTTGCCCGAAACGTCGATTTCAAAGCTCCTTGGATACTGCCTGAACTGCTGTGCTCTTCCAGCACCATTAATCCAGAATCTGGTTTCCAGCATCTGCAGTCATTGTGTTATTCTCAACGAGGTAAAAACAGTGATGCAGAGAACATGCCATTCGGGATATTGGTAAACTTTCCTTTCGAGTGAGGTGGATGGATAAAAGAATGATTATACTTTCAAGGCTGCTAACAATTATCTGCACTTAAGAACTCACCAGGGAGAGTATTACAATTAATTCAAAGTGTAGGCAGTGACACATGAAATCACTGGGCTCGCTTGCATTCCTATGAGAAGTTACCTAAAAGAATGAAGTTCTGTACATGAATTGGATTTGTCAGGCTAATCTGAGACAAATTTACCAAGGCATTATTTCAGTAAGAGTTACGCCATAGATGAAGGTTGTGTGAAATACAAACATTGATCCTATAACTAACATAGAAAATCCTGGAGAAACTCAGCAGGCCTAGCAGCATTTTTGCAGAGAGAAAAATAGAATTAATGTATGACTGGGGTTAATGTATAAGTTAATGTATAGTGGTATGATTTCTTCAGAATTGATGTTATAGCCTAATACCAGGAGAGTGATCACCTCTCCACATTGCTTTGGCTGTTTGCAAGGCCAATTCAAGAGGTTTCTAGAGGGTCAGCTATTGTGACCTTCAGTATCTAGCTTAACATTGACATTGTGAGGGCCCCAGGAAGTGAAACTTTGTGAGATTTAAACATGGTGTTTATGAAACCGAGTGTAATACTGAGATCCAATTCATTAAAAACAAACTACCTTTAAAAATACCAATCCTGCAGTGATGCAACACTGCTGGTGGCCTTAACAAACTTGTAGCCAAACCCTCACCCCTCAGCAGGAAGAATCCCATCCATGAATGGTGCCGGACAATCTTCATGGAGTTGAAATCACATATACATCTTGAAATGAAAGCTGGAAAAACAAATGGACGATGCCTGGGGCAGCAGAGAGTTTACCTTGCGATTCTTGGAATTTCAAAGTAAAAAATGGAACTTTGTGCTTGATTTATATTTTCAAAAGGTCAAGAGATCTTTATAAAAAATGGAGCTGTTTAGAGAGAGAGAGACAGGAAAAGTAACCACTCCATCTTATCTAAGATAATATAAACTTAGGAACTTTCCTAAAAATATATAAACTTACCTCGTGTGTTCAACAGTCTCCATTTTTCCAGTAACAGCAGTGGGAGGAATGACAGCAAGGAACAGGGGCCTGCTGGGAAGGTAAACTTAAAATTAAACTTACCTCGTGAATAGGCCAAGCACATGCTGAGCAGGAGCTGACATGGGACTGCTGAGTGAGTGAAGTAATATATCAAGGGTAAGCCGAGGGGTACAAGTCTCTGGCACAGAGCCTGTCCCTGTTGCTCAGAAGTGAGGGGGAAAGAGGAGCAGAGCATTAGTCATTAGGAACTCCATAGTTATGGGAAAGATAGAAGCTTCTGGGGGAACGAGAGAGACTCACGGTTAGTGTGTTGCCTCCCAGGTCCCAAGGTTCATGATGTCGCAGATTGAGTTTTCACGATCCTTGAGGGGGAGGGGGAGCAGCCCCAAGTCATGGTCCCCATAGATACTAACATATTTCGGAAAAGGGATGGGGATTTAAGGCAGAAATTCAGGGAGCCAGCGTGGAAGCTCAGAGCTAGAACAAACAGAGTTATCTCTGGTTTATTACCCATGCCAAGTGCTAGTGAGGCGAGGAATAGAGAGAGCGAGAGCGCGAGAGAGCAAAGTTGGATACGTGGCTACAGGGATGATGCAGGAGGGAGTGTTTCGGATACCTGGATAATTGGGGCTCATTCTGGGGTAGGTGGGACTTCTACATGTAGGATGGTCTACACCTGAACCAACTACAACTACCCTGGAGGTGGGAGAGCAATGTGGAATTTGCTAATGCTGTTTGGGAGGGTTTAAACTAATCCTGCAGGGGGATGGGAACCTAAATTGTAGTTCGTGTCCAGGAGGTTAAGAGTAATGAGGTCACAAATAATGTTTCAAGGTCGCAAGAGTGCACTGGCAAGCAGGAACGTGGTTTGAAGTGTGCCTACTTCAACACCAGGAGCATCTGAAATAAGGTGGATGAACCTGCAGCATGGGTTGGTATCTGGGACTTAGATATTGTGGCCATTTCAGATTATTATTGATTACAGGAGTTGAGACGTCATGTTGTGGCTGTACACGACATTAGTTAGGCCACTGTTGGAATATTGCGTGCAATTCTGGTCTCCTTCCTGTCAGAAAGATGCTGTGAAACTTGAAAGGGTTCAGACAAGATTTACAAGGATGTTGCCAGGGTTGGAGGATTTGAGGTATAGGGAGAGGTTGAATAGGCTAGGGCTGTTTTCCCTGGAGCATCGGAGGCTGGAGGGTGACCTTATAAAGGTTTATAAAATCATGAGTGGCATGGATAGGATAAATAGACAAAGTCTTTTCCCTAGAGTGGGAGAATCCAGAACAAGAGGACAGGTTTAGGGGGAGAGGGGAAAGATATAAAAGAGACCTAAGGGGCAACCTTTTCATGCAGAGGGTGATATGTGTATAGAATGAGCTACCAGTGGTGGAGGTTAGTACAATTGCAACATTTAAAAGGCATTTGGATGGGTATATGAATAGGAAGGGTTTGGAGGGATTTGGGCCAGGTGCTGGAAGTTGGGACTAGAGTGCATTGGGGTATCTGGTTGGCATGGACAAGTTGGACCAAGGGGTCTGTTTCCGTACTGTACATCTCTAGGACTCTATGACATGGATAGAGCAGGGACAGGAATAGTTATTGCAGGTTCCAGGATTTAGATGTTACAGTAAGAACAGAGATGATGGTAAAAGAGGGGGAGGTGTGGCATTATTAGTCAAGGACAGTATTATGCTAGCAGAAAGGACGTCTGAGGACTCAGCTACTGAGGTTGTCTGGGCTGAGATTAAAAACAGAAAAGGAGAGTAGGGAGGTTTCTTTCAAATAGTTCCAGAGATGTAGAGGAAAGGATAGCAAAGATTATTCTAGATAGGAGCAAGAGTAACAGGGTAGTTGTTATGGGGGACTTTAACTTCCCCAATATTGACTGAGAATGCTATAGTTTGAGTACTTTAGATGGGTCAGTTTTTGTCCACCGTATGCAGGATGGTTTCTTGATACAGTATATAGACAAACCAACAAGGAGCAAGGCCACATTGGAGTTAGTACTGGGTAATGAACCTGGCTAGGTGTTAGATTTGGAGGTAGGTGAGCATGTTGATGATAGCGACCACAATTTGGTTATATTTAGTTTAGCGATGGAAAGGGATAGGCATATAATGCAGGGCAAGAGTTATTGCTGGGGTGAAAGGCAATTATGATTTGATTAGGCAAGATTTAGGATAGATAGAACGGGGAAGGAAACTGCAGGGGATGGGCACAATTGAAATGTGGAGCTTGTTCAAGGAACAGCTACTGCGAGACCTTGATAAATATGTACCTGTCAGGTAGGGAGGAACTAACTGAGCCATGGCTTACTAAAGAAGTTGAATCTCTTGTCAAGAGGAAGAATGCTTATGATAGGATGAAACATGAAGGTTCAGTTAGGGCACTTGAGCGTTACAAGTTAGCCAGCAAAGACCAAAAGAGAGCGTGAGGAGGAGCCAGGAGGGCCTCTTAGTTCTTGTTGCTGTTTTTGTCTTGCTCTCACTTTTATCATTTTCCTGAAACAATGCTGTGCCCGCTTTGGCTCCCTTCTGATGCCAAATATCCCAGCCTTCCCAATTTGTGCGGCCTCCCATTTCTGACATTCCCCCACCAATGGATGATTTCCCTGAGCCTGGTGACCCTGACTCTGTCAGTTACCTAGGCAACTCTACTCCCACCACCCGACAACCCCCCACACCCACAATCTGGACATGCCCCTCCTTTCGCCGATTCCTCTGAACTGCCCTCCTGATTTGGTGAAAGAAAGGAATTATGGGAGAATTGTTAGATTTGGAGCAGCCATTTTACATATTAAAAGCCTGCAAATCTCACCTTAGTGTCTGGATGCTAAGCTTGTGTTCCCAGGCTCACCGAGACAATTGGCCTTGCACCTGTGCTGCTACCTGACAAACTAATTCTTTCCTTGCATGGGACTATTCTTCTGTCTGCAAGGATCTATTGGAATACAACACTTGCTTATCAGCTACTAACCAACACTGTCCTCTAATCACGCACCTCTCTGTATCTCGTCAGAGTGACTTGTACCATTCGGTTGACTTGTCTCTCGTGTGAGCTCATGAATAAATAGTCATGAACTCGAGGTTTGCGTGGCGCAATAACTTTTCCTAAATTGGAACACTATGAGTAGTCATCCTCAATGCTAACACACTGTATGCCTTCTTAACAACCCTATCAACCTGAGCGGCAACTTTTCAAAGATCTACATCTGGACGCTGAGATCACTGCTCATCTACACTACCAAGAATCTTACAATTAGCCAAGTATTCTTTATTCCTGTTGCTCCTTCCAAAGTGAATCACCTTACAATTTTCCACATTAAACTCCATTTGCCATCTCTCAGCTCAGCTCTGCAGCTTATCGTTTAGATTTGATTCCCGACAGTATGGAAACTGGCCATTTGACCCACCAAGTCCACACTGACCCTCTGAAGAATAACCATTCCTCTACATTTACTCCTGACTAAAGCACCTAACACTACGGGCAATTTAGAATGGCCAATTCACCTGGCCTGTATATCTTTGGATTGTGGGAGGAAACTGGAGTATGGGGAGAATGTACAAACTCCACATAGACAGTCGTCCGAGGAGAGAATTGAACAGGCCCCTGGTGCTCTGAGGCAGCAGTGTTAGCCGCTGTGCTGCCCATGATGTGTCTATGTCTCTCTGTAACCTACAATATCCTTCATCACTATCCACAACTCTACTAACCTTAGTGTCATCTGCAAATTTATTAACCCATGCTTCTATGTCCTCCTCTAAGTCATTCATAAAAATGACAAAGAGCACTGGCTCCAAAACAGATCATTGCGGTACCTCACTAGTAACTGAATTTCAGGATGAACATTTCCCATCAATCACCACCCTCTGTCTTCTTTCAGCTAGCCAATTTCTGATCCAAACCACTAAATCACCCTCAATCCTCTGTGTTTTGTGCAATCACCTACTCTTATCAAATGCTTTACTGAAATCCATATACACCACATCAACTGCTTTACCCTCATCCATCTCAAAGAACTCAATAAGGTTTGTGAGGCACGACCGATCCTTCAAAAAACCATGTTGACTATCCCTAATCAACTTATTCCTCTCTAGATGATTATAAATCCTACCTCTTATAATCTTTTTGAACACTTTTGCAGCTGTAACAGTCTTTGGGATGGTTTTGATTCATCTTTTAAAATTAGATAATATTCAGAACAATGTACACAAGGTAATTCTATAAAAGCAAGCTGTAGACAAGTAAAAATGCCCACCAGATAAACAACTGCAGGACATCTGTCTCACAGCATTCATCTTATTTGTTTACAAATTAAACATGCTTCAGTTCTTTTCTTATCTGCTTTCTGAAAATCTGGCTGCCACCAAGTTTGTAATAGAGTATTAACCATTCCCTCCTTGCCCAAGTTTGTACAATAATGCACATAATTAATTTAAAATGGGCAGCAGCAAAGAAGGAACACAAACCTGTCCAGCAGGGGTCATTCACATTTTGGTTTGAGTATTGAGGGTACCTCTCCATTTGAGGCCATAGATTGTACTCTTCAGCAGGGGCTTCCCCTGTGATTTCTGTACCTTACTCAAGTTTGGCATACCTGCCCCCCATATTGTTGCTATCCAGGTGTTGCTGGGGACCCATTGGGAACAGAAATTTAGGGTGTAAGGCTGCCTGCTTGGCAGCAGCATCTATCTGCTCATTCCTTTGGAGACTGTATCAATTGCTGCAACATGAGCCAAACATCTTGATAATGCTATTTTGTACAGTCAATCTGGCAGTTACTATAATGCTGCTCCATGGGGGTTAAAAATCCTCTATGTTCCCACAAAGCTCCAAAATAGTTGATCACACCAAAAACACAAGGAGAGTCAGTGTATATTAGCAGACTTTCCTTTTGTTAGAATGCAAACATGTCAGCCTGCGTTAACTCCAAGGTAACATTAAAGACAAATCGCTCCCCAGTGGCCAGATTTCCACAGTTAAAGCAAGGGCCTGCCATTTGTCCCTGGGGATTTTGCTGTCTTGTTCCCAGTCCCAAAGGTGTAGTACTGGGGCCTGCCTGTCCCCACATCCAGGCTCTCTTCGGGAAAGGATTGCTCAGCAGTGGTCGCTGGGTGGGCATCTGAGGTAGGTTCCGCCCCCAGTGGGTATTCTGGTCCCAATCAACACTATTCTTTATTTAACAGTGTTGTTGCTTTAACTCTGGGCTGGCACACAGCGTTAGGGATTGCAACAGTGCTGGGGCATATTTGACTTTACCTGTAACTTGGATCGTGGTTCAGTCTGGTTCTGGCCATCCCAATAATGAAATTGTTGATAAAACAGGATGTTGAACCCATCAACAAAGACGGCATACTTAAACTACTGGACTTGTGCCTCACAACACACTTCACATTCAACAACCAGATATACGAACAAATCAACGGAACACCCATGGGCTCACCGATCTCAGGACTCATAGCAGAAGCAGTAATGCAAAGGTTAGAACAAACAGTCTTACCACAAATTCAACCCAAACTCTGGGTCAGATACGTGGATGACACCTTTGTAATCATTAAAAACACAGAAATAGAGAAAACACACCGGACCATCAACGCCACACTCACAGGAATCCGATTCACGAGAGAAGAAGAAAAGGATAGCCAACTCCCATTCCTAGACGTGATGGTACAGAGAACACCAAACAGAGAATTC
>NC_057734.1:15340575-15345219 GCF_004010195.1 Chiloscyllium plagiosum
CCACTACAGCGGATAGCTGAAACTGACAACCGGAAGCGGCAGGGATAGGCCACTATAAATTCCGGAGGAAACACCACAGAAGCGCTTCACAGGAGGCTCCCAAGCACTGAGGATGTCACCTAGACAGGGGACGAAACGTTTGCAACAAAAACTTCCAGCTCGGCGAACAGAACCACAGCAACTTATAATACACCAATAATGGCTGAATCCAAAGACACAGATATTAACAATAGGATGTTAATTTTGTTACATGATTTTTCACAACACATTGATGAACTGAAACTTCAATTATCAGTGAGGAAGGGAAATTGATATCGAATAAAGCAATGACTGGCACTCCATAATCACCAATGAGATGCAGTCTTAAAATTGAGTGGAAACAAATTAATCCGAAACCATAAAAAATTAAATCTGCTAGTATCATTTTCTGATAACAGTACTGTTGGTTTGGGATTTTTGGATCTATCTTTTTACTTCCAATTTTAAAAATATTTAACAAAATTACATAAAAGTTAATGCAATTCCTCCATTCAATGAGCAAATGTTAAAGTCGGAGATGATTTTCCTCAATGTTAGATTTAGATTATAATTAAAAATTGAGCAGAGACCTATTGTCATCCTGGAACAGAACGATTCTGCACCTGAGGCCCAGATTTAGTGCTACTACTTTTACTTCCTTTAGTCCAACATGTAGGGGTGAAAGGGGTGAAATTGATCTTTGGCAGTAGCATGAAATTATGGGGCATTTGAGAGCAAGTTTATACTGATGTCAAAGGGTTAATATTTCATTTCATAATGTTAACCTTAACCTTAAAAGAAATCTTAAATTCCCAAAATGCAAATCAAATTCAAAACATGATTTGGAGTTGCCAGTGTTGGACTGTGGAGTACAAGTTAAAAATCACAACACCAGGTTATAGTTCACAGGTTTAATTGGAATCACTAGCTTTTGGAGTGCAGCTCCTTCTAAAACCACCTGAAGGAGCAGTGCTCCGAAAGCTAGTGCTTCCAATTAAACCTGTTGAACTATAATCTGGTGTTGGGTGATTTTTAAATTCAAAACAGTCCTGGATCTCGAACTCCAGGGAACAAAATGCCATCATTCACTCAGCAACAAGCAAATGTGCATTGAAACCAGACCACAAGGAGTTAAACTTTTTGCAAGCTGCATGAATCAGCGCTGAGTCAGTCTCTCTCTCTCTCTTGCCCACACACTTGACCATTTTCCAACTTTCTTCCTACCTCAGTTCTTAGCTTTTGTTTATTCCTTGTTTGTAAGGGTAATGAGGCACTCACATTCCAAAGAGTCAAAAGTTAGGATTTCAGCCAGTGACTGGCAATATTCCCTACTTTACTCTTGATTCAGACACATTTACCACAGCGTTTCTGTGTTTCCATTGGAGAGAGCAACCAGACGCGGGCTGCCCTGCTCAGCAACACAAGATTTACTTGTCCCCTGGGGCAGCCCATCTCTTACATTTATAGTTCAGCAATCCCATTATCCTGGAAGCAAACAAGCAGCAAAGACAAACAGAACAAAACCAGAGTCTACATTACAGTGGTGCTGGAAAAGCACAGGAGGTCAGGCAGCATCTGAGGAGCAGGAAAATAGACGTTTCGAGCAAACGCCCTTCATCAGGAATAGAGCTGTATTCCTGATGAAGGGCTTTTGCCCGAAATGTCGATTTTCCTGCTCCTCGGATGCTGCCTGACCTGCTGTGCTTTTCCAGCACCACTCTAATCTAGACTCTGGTTTCTAGCATCTACAGTCCTTGTTTCTACCTAGAACAAAACCATAAACAACCAGAACAAAAAGAAAGACAATAGACAAACAAACTGACAACAAATATCGGGGTCCCGGCCAACAATCAATGCAAATGCCGCCGAATTAGTCATAAAGTCCAGTGCATCTCACAACATCCTGTAGCTACAAGGGAACCCAGCTCCCTTCTCATGGTGGTTCGCTAAGAGGAGGAACAGCCACAAACTGCCAGCGGACACTTTGGAGTAATCTCCAAACTCAACCTCTCTTGCCACAGCCCATAGCTCAAGGTGCTCCAAAACAAAGTTCAATCACTACCCGATTACTAAAGATCAAAAACTAAAACTACTCGTCTTTATTGCCACAGTGAAATTTGTGGCTCAGGACGCTAACTACACTAGCTTCTGTCACCACAGCCCAACCCCACTTACAGTGGCTCATGGCTGAAGGTAACACTGCCCGCAGTAACTTCTCCTCTCCCACCTTGTCACAAAAAAAAACAGCTGACTCATGGAGATACTCCACAGGATAGGGGACAAAGTTGAAAAAGGTCCGGGAAACCTTGTGAACTAGC
Organism: Chiloscyllium plagiosum; assembly: GCF_004010195.1. Classification (NCBI taxonomy): domain Eukaryota; kingdom Metazoa; phylum Chordata; class Chondrichthyes; order Orectolobiformes; family Hemiscylliidae; genus Chiloscyllium; species Chiloscyllium plagiosum. The sequence continues at coordinate 15,342,912 of NC_057734.1, forward strand.
TATGCCAACTATGACTCGCTCGTGGCAGTTCAATTTAGGAAAAGTTATCACACCACACAAACCTAGACTGTTTATTCATGAGTTCACGAGCAGAGACCAGTCCAACTGAATGGTCACAAGTCACTCTGACAAGATAAAGAGTTGCACGATTACATGGGTTACAATTGTTTAACAATTCGCAAAATGTTAATTGCAGGATAATGAGCAAATTAGGCACCTTACCCAGTCACATAGTGTCTGGACGGTGTTGGTTAGTAGCCGATAAGCAAATGTTAGTATACAATAGGGCCTTGCAGAGAGAAGAATTGTCCCATGCAAGGAAAGAATTTGTTTATCAGGTAGCAGCACAGCTGCAAGGCCAACCATTAGATTAGATTAGATTAGATTAGATTACTTACAGTGTGGAAACAGGCCCTTCAGCCCAACAAGTCCACACCGACCCGCCAAAGCGTAACCCACCCATACCGCTACATTTACCCCTTTACCTAACACTACGGGCAATTTAGCATGGCCAATTCACCTGACTTGCACATCTTTGGACTGTGGGAGGAAACCGGTGCCCCCGGAGGAAACCCACGCAGACACGGGGAGAACGTGCAAACTCCACACAGTCAGTCACCTGAGTCGGGAATTGAACCCGGGTCTCTGGCGCTGCGAGGCAGCAGTGCTAACCATTGTGCCACCGTGCCGCCCACAAACCATCTTACTGAGCCTGGGAAACACAAACTCAGCAAGCAGACACAAAGATGAGATTCAAAATGGTTTCCAGGCTTTTAATATGTGACAAAACGGCTGCTCCGAATCTAACAATTCTCTCACAGTTAGCTTTTATTAGTAGAGAGATTGAGTTTTGGAGCTATGAGGTCACGCAGCAGCTGTACAAAATTCTGGTGCAGCCCCTCTTGGAGTACTGCGTACAGTTCTGGTCATATTATTATAGGAAGGATGTGGAAGCTTTGGAAAAGTTTCAGAGGAGATTTACTAGGATGCTGCCTGCTATGAAGGGACAGTCTTATGAGGAAAGGTTGAGGGACTTCAGGCTGTTTTCATTAGAGAGAAGGTTTAGAGGTGACTTCATTGAGACATATAAGATAATCAGAGGGTTAGATAGGGTGGACAGTGGGGACCTTTTTCCTCAGATTGTGATGGCTAACACAAGGGGATATGGCTTTAAATTGAGGGGTGATAGATACAGGACAGATATCAGAGGTATCTTTACTCATAGTAGCATCATCATGGACCGCATTGCCTGTACAGTAATAGACTTGCCAACTTTAAAGGCAGTTAGATGATCATTGGATAAACATATGGATGAAAATGGAATAGTGTAGGATAGATGGGCTTCAGATTGGTTCCACAAGTCAGCGCAATATCAAAGGCCGAAGGGCCTGTACTGCACTGTAATGCTGTATGTGGAGGTGCAAGTGTTGGACTAGTGTGGACAAAGTTCATTGGGTAGCTAGTGGGACAGGATCATAAGACACAGAATTTATAGTAAAAGATCAAACTGTCATACAACTGAACAAACCTAGATTGCTGTTAAGTCTTTAATCATTTAGCGAGGGAGTGCAGGTTTCAATTCATTAATATGTAAACCCCATAAGTTCTTTCAAGTCACATTCCAGAGATAACAAGGTTTTATAAAAAATGCAACATCTTAGCTCAGACAACGCATTAAAGGTGAGTTTAGAGTCTGTCTGTATTCAAACCTTGAATCAGATTAGTTCTATTTCCAAAGTAGGAATTTATAAAATGTCACATGAACTGACTGCCTACAGATTGTGTGCTTTTTGAATAAAATAGAATGTATCTGCAAATACAACTGTAAAGTTTCTGTAATGGTAATACAATGAAAATGCAAAAGGTTGTAGTGTGTGAAATCAGGGATTTCATTGAAATGCCAAATGAACAGTTCATTTCCAACAAAACAACATATACTGAAGACAGTAATTTAAAAAAAAATCCCTACTAAATCAAGACCAAGTACATATGTTACGTTGAAATTGGTTGGCAATGCTAAATAACAATTTGGTACACAAAGACAAGCCTTTTTGGTCTATCAGGTCTATGTTGACTCTCTAGAGGATGGGATGGAAATGTGTTGCTGTAAAAGCGCAGCAGGTCAGGCAGCATCTAGGGAACAGGAGAATCGACGTTTCGGGCATTAGCCCTTCTTCAGGAATGAGGAAAGTTGGTCCAGCAGGCTAAGATAAAAGATAGTCCCTATCTTTTATCTTAGCCTGCTGGACCAACTTTCCTCATTCCTGAAGAAGGGCTAATGCCCGAAACGTCGATTCTCCTGTTCCCT
>NC_057734.1:15346707-15364671 GCF_004010195.1 Chiloscyllium plagiosum
GCAGGTTAGGAAGGCGGTGCTGGATTTGATGGATTTGACTGAGACAGGCTGGGGGGAGGGGAAATGAGGAAACTGGTGAAATCCGAGTTCATCCCTTGTGGTTGGAGGGTTCCTAGCCGGAAGATGAGGTGTTCTTCCTCCAACCGTCGTTTTGTTGTGGTCTGGCGATAGAGGTGTCCAAAGACCTGCATATCCTTGGTGGAGTGGTAGGGGGAATTGAAATGTTGAGCTACAGGGTGGTTGGGTTGGTTGGTCCGGGTGTCCCAGAGGTGTTATCTGAAACGCTCCGGAGGTAGCCGGCCTGTCTCCCCAATATAGAGGAGGCATCATCGTGTGCAGAGGATGCAATAGATGATGTGTTTGGAGGTGCGGGTGAATCTGTGGCGGATATGGAAGTGTGCTTTGGGGCCTTGGAGGGAGGTGAGGGGGGAGGGGTGGGCGCGAGTCTTGCACCTCCTGCGGTTGCAGGGGAGGGTGCCGGGAGTGGAGGTTGGGTTGGTGGGGGGTGTGGGTCTGACGAGGGAGTCACGGAGGGAGTGGTCTTTACGGGGTGCTGGTAGGGGAGGGGAGGGAAATATATCCTTGGTGGTGGGGTCCGTTTGGAGGTGGCGGAAATGGAGGCGGATGATGCGCTGTACATGGAGGTTAGTTCCTTGGTGGTGGGTCCATTTCCTAACCTGCAATCTTCATCCCGACCTCTCCGCCCCCGCCCCCGCCTGTCCTATCACCCTCACCTTGACCTCTTTCCACCTATCACATTTCCGACGCCCCTCCCCCAAGTCCCTCCTCCCTATCTTTTATCTTAGCCTGCTGGACCAACTTTCCTCATTCCTGAAGAAGGGCTAATGCCCGAAACGTCGATTCTCCTGTTCCCTAGATGCTGCCTGACCTGCTGCGCTTTTCCAGCAACACATTTCCATCTCTGATCTCCAGCATCTGCAGACCTCACTTTCTCTCTAGAGGATGGCCCACTCAAATCCCATTTTGTCCTTGTATCCCTGAATGCCTATTTCCCTCAAGTACCTGTCCAATTTCCTTTTGAAATCACAGATGGTCTCAGCATCTACCAGGGCCAGGGCCAGAAATCCCAAGCCCTTCCTATGCCCGAGCACAACTGCCTCAGGCCCTCAGGATCCACCCTGTCCTAGATCATAACTCCTCAGAGTCAGAGGCAGAGAGGTCCAGGACCTTGCTGAATAAAAGATCTCCTCACATTTTCCTTATCCAAACGATCATAAAGAGGAAAACTCACTTGAATTAAAGTGATGGGCTCATTGTTGTGAAAAAAAACTTTACAACACATTCAATAGTTAACCTATTGTTGTATTGAGCAAGTAGATTCAATAGCAATCTTCAAAAGAATACAAAATAAATACCTGAAAAGAGAAATTTTCAGGGGTCAGGGTTTGACTAATTAGAGACCTCTTTCAAACAGCTGACAGACACAATTAGACACAGTATGGATTGTTTATACAATCTGTAGGAAGCTGCGATCTGTAGGAAGATGTGAGGAGATCTCTTTATTGCCTACACATACAAGTTTAACATGCTGTGATGGGTTTTGAACACTTGGCATCTGGACCATGATCAGCTACAATCACAAGTGTTCCAAATAACACCATTTGATTCCAACCGATACACTCTTACGCATGGGAATTTAAGTCAGTTAGTAGGTCTGTTTCCATGAGGAGGTTGAACTTTTCAAGATTCCACCTAGAACTTATCTAGGGGAGAAATGCAGGGAAAATGATTCACTCAGACATTGGGTGCATTTAACACACTGTCAGAGGTGGTGGTGGAAGTAGGCACGTCAGCAACATTTAAGGCATATCTTGATAGACTGGTGAATGTAAGGATAAAAAGCACACATGGGTAATAAGTCGCAGATCTAAATAAGGATGAGGAAGCAGTGCAGGCTTGGTGGACAAAACGCCTGTTCCTGTGCTGTATTGTATTGAATTGAAAAAATAAATCTGAGTTCTGGCATTGCTGGTGAACTTGAAACATTCCAGCTTTAATGGAATAATCAACTTTTGTTAAAAATGTTGCCAGTGTTTTAGAATTTATTTTGTCTCTTCTGCATTGTAATCTTAAGAATCTGTATTGTTGTTGGTGGCAGGATTAGTTACTCAGCAATAGTTCCAGGACTCTAATAATGCCCATGATATTTTTATGATCTATTTAAAAAGTCAATCCAGGTAACCATAATACTCACATTACTCCCCCATTGTGTTGGGAGAGAAATGGATCAGTCTTGTACGGCCACTTTATCTTTAGAATGTTACTTTTGTGGCAGTATAGAATTGAAATGTTGCTGACAAAATACACTTTGATGAAGCTTTTGTCTTACATTCATAAACACCATTTGCAAGAATACTAAAATAAAGTGAAAACAACACGCGTAGAGTATGACTGGATAGTGCGGATTACCTGGAGTCCACTTGCCAACTGATGAGGACTGAAGTTAATTGCCAACCTTTAAATTTTAAACAAGCCATTTGCTCAAGGCACTGGCCTGAAATGGACCACAGCATTTATTTTGTGGAGTCGAAACAGGCAGTGTAGACAAACATTGAGAGGCAGCACCCAAGAGGTAATCCTAATCTGGAATTGTCCAGAAAGGGACTAGGAATACAATCCATCATATTTTACAAATAAATCTTACACTTGAATGGGTTAATGGACTAATTCACAGACTCAAAATTATCACAGATCTTTACTGCTAACATTAGATATTCACTCGTGATATTATAAGTAGATTCAATAGTAACTTCAAAAAGGATGTTGAAATTTGTAAAACAGGATAACTTATTCATATTTCCAGATTCAAAATGATGATCTGAATAGCTTTCCTTCAATTGTATAAAATCTGATACTATGACTACTGCAAAACATAATACGTACTTAGCAAATAAACATTCCTACCTTACCATTTAAATAAAAGTAAAACATTCCAAATAGTAAATAAATACATAAACTAAGGTACAAAATCAAATAAACTACTGTAATTATAAAGAGCTTTATTAATTATTGCTGCAGTTGGCAACAGAATTTGTGCAATACAAAAAAATAAAGTAAATGCAAATGAGTGTTATTTCTTTAATTTTGAGAGGAAGGCGACTTGTTGCCATCTCCAATGTGCTATGCAGAGCAGACAAGAGCAGCAAATTATTTCCAATCTAAAGGCTGATCCCAAAAGCCTCAGGCAGTGATTGGTCACATCAACTGACCACCAGTGGTGGAGGAATCACATTCATTCAAATAAAAATAAAAGGGGCAGGAGGTTGTATTTATTATTGGAGATTAAACATATTCCAGCCAAAGTATCATTCCCTACAGTTGAATTAAAGTTGAACATGTTTCAAAATGCAGAGGGTCATCCCATTTTTAACATTACTTGAAGTCTCATCTCATTCTCAACATAAATTTCATTTAAATTTTCATATTTTCATACAAATGTAAATCAGTGAAAAAGGATGAATAGATAATCTATATATTTACATGTTCTAATTAAATTCAGTTGATAACTTTTCTCATTAAAACATGTGCTAAACTATTTAGCATTGCAGTTGACTTTCAAGATGTCTTGCCCCCACGGAGACGCAAGTTGATGTCAATGGTACAATGTTGATCAATGCCGTAGTGTTCCAGCTTGTGGCTATCTTCTAGTGTTCGTGACTGAAAGGTCAGGTAATATTGGCTTGGAGAAATGCGCTCCAGAGTTTGGATCTTATTCTTCAGGCTCAAAACCTTGTCAGTCGGGGACACATTAATTTCCAGGTTACGTCCATTTGGATGCCTTACAAATATCTCCATTGAGTTTGTCACAAGTAGGTGGAGCTTTGCATCAAAAAATATTCCAGAATCCAATAAGGTTGTGCTATCATTCAGAATAGTTTCATTGAACATCAGGCGTTGTTGGTGAACTGGAAAGCCCCAGTTTTTCTGGATTTGATTCTTGATCACTAAGATGTTGGTGTCAATGTTGGCCATCAGGGATAATGAGTCATCATTCAGGCTAATCACAGTGATTTCAAACTGTGCCATTGGCTAAAACAGTTTAAAAAAAAAGAAATTTGATTTTGGGGCTGGAAAGACAAGTGGCTGCGTTTTGTTTTAATACAAATACAACAATAATTATATTTTTCAATTTTACTCCCCAGCTCTCCTGATTCTTGTTGTGATACCTAGAACCAGGTTCTCACATTTGTGTCCAGCATTTTTGCACCAGCAAAGACAGAAGTTTTGTTCAACTATTTCACCAAATCTGATCTTGTACTTATCTGGATGTCCCACACTCAACGCATATGGTTAGTGGAAACCCCAGCTGATTTTTGCATCTATCATATTGACCATCTATTCCCTTCTCCATCCAATACCTCACTAGCTTCCCTTCAAATGTATCTATACCATTTGCTTCAACCATCCCCCATGGCAGGGAGTTCCACATTCTCATCCAGTTATGCTCTTCCTCACAAGAGGTAACATTGGCTTTGAGTTCACTCAATTAAAACCTGTCATTATTTTAATAACCACTATTGCATAAGACCATAAGACATAGGAGTAGAAGTAGACCATTTGGCCCATCGAGTCCACTCCACCACTGCTCTTTTTTTTTTCTTACCAATCCTTTCCTGAAATGTATACAAATATAGTTTTGGCATTATCCTTGTTGATATTTTCTACACCTGTCCTCCACATCCTTCATAACGTGTCCATTCTTTGACTCCATGGCTCCAGGAATAAATCCTTGGTTTGCTTTCTAGCTACTATTGATAATCTGTGGAGCCATCTCTGGTGATTGACGTAATTACAATCCAAGACATCTCTGCTCCTCTACCCCATCCTAACATTCACATTAAAGGTAATAAATGACATCCCTATTATCCCTACCAAAATGTACAGCTTCATGTTTATCAGTGTTGATTTCTGCTAGTCAATGATTTGTTTATTTGTCAAATTTATTAAATCATCCTGTAATTTACTACAGTGCCCCTCAGTATTGACTATACTCCCCAATTTGGTGTCATACACAAATTGTTCATGGAAGAGGAGAAAGTGAGAACTGCAGATGCTGGAGATCAGAGTCGAGAGTGTGTTGCTGGGAAAGCACAGGAGGTCAGGCAGATGCTACCTGACCTGCTGTGCTTTCCCAGAAACACACTCTCAACACAAATTGTTCATATAAATTATGAACAGCAAAAGGTCCGTCACTGTCGTCTGAAGCACGACTTGCCACGTTCTCTAACTCTGCAAAACATCCAGGATATGTTTTCTGGCTTGAAGCCAGCTCACAATCCATTCACCAATTTACCTCAGCTCCATAATTGTTAACCTTAAATCCTGGTCTATTATGGGCACCTTGCCAAAGACCTTTTACAAATCTGGATAAGCTTACTGCATTATCACCATCTTTTCTCTCTACTATCTGCTCCAAAACTGAATACAGTTGGTCATGTAAAATTTCCTCTTTGAAATACATTTAACGGTTCTTTTTTTTATATCTCACTTCTGGATCTTCTACTCATCTCTCCTTTTGTGGGAATTCCATTATTTCGCCTGTCACTGATGTTAATCTGACTGGTCTGTAATTCTGTGGACCTATTCTATTCCATTTCAAAGACAAGAATTGTGTTATCTTTCTGCCAATCCTCTCATAATAAACATTTTTTTCTCAAATCATTAGGAGAAGAGTATTGCCAACTTGTTCCTCGATTGTTTTATCTCTATGGATGCAAACCATCTGAACCTAGACAGAGTCTTTTTTCAATTTAATACAAATCTTTTTTTATCTCAACTGCACTTACTTGATTGCCTATCATTCAATGTCATGTCTACTAGGTCTATCATGGTGCACAGCAAAACAAACTAATGATTTAGTGTTTTTGACATCTCTATGTAGTTATCTTGTACATTATTCTGTTGAACCCTAATTGACCTTATTTCCATTATTCCATTATTTTCATTGATATGCATGTAAAAGACTTTATTATTTATTTCATATTGCTTGAATGAAGTCAAGAGAGCAGGAACTCAAATTTAGCAACCCAATCTACCGAACTTTCAAGCCAAACAGTGACCGGCATGAATAACTTCCTAAAACTATCTACCTGGCCCTCAGATGCTTGGATTCCATAGGCACATTGAGAATGCAGCCATTTCACGGCCTCCTTGACCATCACATGCCATCCAGCAGATGAAGCCACATTATTAGTTGGATCGGCTGGGTCAAGAATTATTGGTCTGCAAAATAAAACCACACCCAATAGTAATGAACCACAGGCCTGAGTTACATTGCAAAGTAACATGTGTAATGGTAATCGCTTTGTGTAGAAAGGATCTAGCAATTTGTGATGACGTAGTAATGCCCCATGAGCTATGATTCGCCATAACATGCAGGAAAATGTGTGTTCCTCTGCCAATAGATCGTAGTTAACCTCCCCAGGTATTTCAAGGACTTTCAAATTATGCGTAATATTGAGGAAATATTCACAGCAGGAAATGAGTGTCGTAACTCAGGCACACACTTGGCTTGAATTATCTCAAAACAAAATTTACCTGGTGGACACAGCTGGGGACTGTGATCTACGAATTCATTTAGCAGTTCACTCAAAAAAAATTATCTTCCTCCTGCCCTACTTCACTCATGAGAAAACTAGCACATTTCTTCTCACTTAGTATATGCTCTGAAATCTCTTGCCAGATTGCTTTGAATCCAACCTCACCTTTATCAGGGACATTATTTGGGCCATGACATGGTTTCATTCTCTGGTGCCCGATACGAACCAAGAGAAAGATCTTTCTGGATAGATAATATAGTCTTTGTAATGTGTAATTATATTAGTTGATACTGTTCTAACATTTTGAATGTTTTAAGTACCCACGATGCTCATGGGAGGGGTTGACACTGACCAGTAATATAATGTGGGGGCTATGAACAGTGGTTTCCAGGAGACTATTGAAAATGGGATTAAAAGGAGTGACGATGTTTATGGAGAGCTCCATGATATGGCACCAACGTGATGTAAAGTTCTGAAGGGTCACAAAAACATTAATCCTTTTCTATCCACAGGTGATGCCAGACCTGCTTTATTTCTGCAGCACTTTCTACTTTTGCTTTGGTTTTAGATCTCCATTATCAGCAGTTTTTTGTTTTATTTTCGTAACTTAAAGCTTTAGTGTTAATGGTTACTAAAAGAAAGGACAGTACACATGAGGTTGAGGACAGGAGTTGGAACAATAGGTGGAGGGTGTAACAGACACAAAGTACAGCAAACAAATGAAGTGATTTTGAAATTTATTAGCAATGGTAAATATTTTAAAACTATAAGAGATTAGTTTGGGAAGGGACTAGAGCAGAGTTGTTATTGGGTTTTAAGGGAACGAGAATGATGATGTGCTTATGAGACTGTAATCCAACGTGAGGGCTCATAGGCACATTTACACAACAGAACCTGTGTATGGGTTACTACTGCCTACTTCACCCATTGTGTTCAAGTAATGTGTAGAGCACATCACTTACTTGATACGTAAAGATGCCAAAGGACTGATATCAAAGGTCAAGTGAATTTGGTCGCTAAAGTGACCTAAAATCAGCTTCTTTTCTTGGGCGTTTCTTAAAGAATTGGAACAGTTCTCAGTGGTTAGGTTGAAAGATATTTGAAGCTTTTACCTGGGGCCACAGAGTTTCTTACATAGAAAGTCTGCAATGACTTGATTGTCGACATTGTAGTAGTTGGTCCAGTAAATACGCAGATTTTGATAGTTGCAGATCAGCTCAAGGACTGTCCGAAAACCTTCAGCAGTGACAAATCTCTCAGTCCCGTTGCCTTGCTCCCAGGCATAGATAGTCAGCAGCTCCACCGCATACTTAGCAGGCAGACGTTGACCAGGAGCCAGCTCAGATTTCCGTGGCTTGACATACTGAATGGTTAATGTACAGACACAACATGGCATTAAGATTATTCATGCCAACTCCCATCTTGTATTTCTGTTTCTGTCTGAGAACCTTAACATTCCTGACGTGGCCTCCATTATTCTTACATCCCCTCCCACGGACATATCTTGTTTGTGTTTTGTTGTCTTTGCTCTCAGCAGGGTGGACACATTTTCACCTTTTCATGCCTTCAGTTATAATTGTTTTTAATCCCTGTTGACAACGACCTGAAGGAGCAGCAGTCCAAAAGCGAGTGCTTCCAAATAAACCTGTTGGACTATAACCTGGTGTTGTGCGATTTTTAATTTTATCCCCCAGTCCAGTATTGGCACCTCCAAGTCATATTTTTAATCTCTGGCAATCTCTCCATCATCACCATTAGCCTTTTGCTCTGGGCACCCTCACTATCTGTTCCACTTTCTCCTCCTCCCCTCTCTGTTCCAGCATAAAAAACACCATTTTCCAATCCTTTTCAGTTCTGAAAATGTCATATTGAAGAAAAACTTGAACCGTTTTTTGCTCCAAACATGTTGTTGGACCTGCTGAGTTTCTCCAGCACTTCCTATCTGCATTGAAAATTTCCTGCCAGGCCTGACTATACTTGACTCAGACCAATGCTGTAATGTCAACATCCACTAAGAAGTTCACAAGATCTGCTCATATTGTCCTCCTTTCCCTTGCATTGGCTGACACACGATCTCTGTTCAGTATTTCCCCATAAATGTAAATCTGAGGAGACAAACTGTCCATGTCAAGGTTAACCAGAAAGCAAGCACTTAGAATTAGATACATAAGACCATTCAGAACTTCAAAATTTTCCATTGTTTGTCCCATGAACAGGTATTTTGAAGTTGAAATGCAATTTCACACAGCAATAAGGGCGTGGAACATATTGCAACACATGGAGGAGTCCCTACCTCTGTTTGAAGTCAGTCATATGGAGAAGCTGCGTGTAGAAGCAAAAGTTCTTAAGGGAACGCTCAATGCCAAACAAGTGCTTAAAAGATGTAAACACGTATTAAGTCCCTCATTATCATATTCAAGTGACAGAATAGTGTTGTGAACAGCTCTATGACATACCTGCAAATTGTCCATGCCCACTATGGCATCTATTTTATATTGTGCATTGTTGGGGGAAATTGATCATTTTTGCCTCCATTTCCCATTCGGCATATGAGCACCAAGTTCCAATTTTCACCTCATTACTCAGCTCAATAATGAACTAACTTACGAAAAAAAATGTATTTTGGACAATTCGATGCAGCCTTTGCTATTGAGAAGATTGATCAAAGTTTGCCATTTGCAAGTTCAAGTAAATTGAGATGGTCACTCTAAGGCACAAGGGAGTGCGAAAGATTCAAGGATGAAACTTCAAGTCATCAATTAAAATATAAAACCATGTTCAAGTATGATGTGGAAATGCCAGAGTTGAACTTGGGAGGACAAGGACAAAAATCAATCATCAGGTTATAGTCCAACCGGTTTATTTGAAATTGCAAGCTTTCAGGGTTCTGCTCCTTCCTCAGGCATGACATGATAGAGAAGTACAAGACAGTATTTAAAAGCAAAAAGTTAACAACTTTAAAACTAGCTGCCCTTGTTGAATGGTTTAGTCAGTTAGGAGGTAGACTGATTAACTCTCACACGTACACACGCTCTCTCACACACATGGACACTCACTCTCACCCACACGCTGAGGGGAGTTATTTCATTCAAGACTATTTGCCAGAGAAAAAAAAAATATACAACCGGATCTCAGCTTAAAACAGACAGATTCGAAGCAGAACCTCACACGTGAAGTGCACTGTCTAACCTGAGATATCATCTGTTGTACACTGTCCCTAGATAATTAAAGGTTTACCAAAGACTTGAAAGGAATCTGGATTTTGCATTTTAATCAGCAATCTACTCTTAACTGATTAAAACATTCAACAAGGGCAGTTAGTTTTAAAGTTGTTACCTTTTTGCTTATAAATACTGTGTCTTATATCTCCCTAACATATGTCTGAGAAAGGAGCAGAACCCCGAAAGCTTGTAATTTCAAATAAACCTGTTGGACTATAATCTGGTGTTGTTTGAGTTTTGACCATGTTCTAATATATGCAGTTTAAAAGGACTGACCGCCATCTCTGAACTGTAACCAATTTGAATATAGTTCCTCCACACAACATGGCATCAGGGAATTTGTTCTTTAAGACACTGGAGAATCAAGACTGGATTCTGAGATGTATTTAACCTAAGCCAAGGGTGTACAGGTGTTGTAATGTCTAAAGTCATTCCAATAACTTAGAATAAAGCCAATTTCCAGCTGTTACTAGCATGGGTACTTCTTTTATACAGCTTCTGACACCAACCTTGTCTTTTATTGTACCTTTAGCAGAGGCTGGTGGAGCTCCCACAGAAACCGCACATATGGACACTCCTTCAAAGATTCTGCCAATCCCCCTCCATACAAACAAGCATTCTAGGCAAGTGTTTGCTGGTTTTCAATAAGGAAGAAGCCCAGATTCATCAGTTACATTTGGCAATGGAATAACTACAGGCAGAGGTCAAGATACAGAGGAAACCATTTTTTTGTGTTACAATCCTCCCATATCTTTCAAGCATTTACTGTTGTTATGAAGATGTGGGTATACTCAGAGTTAAAAGCAGAACTACTGGACACAGCATCAAGTGATCAGAATAAGGCAACAATGTGCCACTTGATCGAACAACCCTAGTAGCTTGTTCCTTGGAGATAAAAACAAATTCAAATTCGGCCAATTTAAATTATACTCCGAAAAATATCAAACTCTAACCCAGTTTGAATTTGATATATTGACAATCTTAAAAGCCAAATGACACAATTTGATGCTTTGGGGTATAAGACCAGGGAAAATTGAACAGTTGGGGAGGAGAACTGACAAGCCCAGCATGTAAAAATAGCTCTTTTATAAAGGCACCTTTTCGATCAGTAACCTGTGATGCAGAAATTCCCAAGAAGAAGAAAAGATGACAGAGGAAGATCCGAATAGAAGAATGAAAGCTGCCTGATAAGTAGCGTGGTTTTTAAAAACTTAATTGGGAGCTTTATCAGACTAATATTATAGAAGGGAAGGTAAAAGATAGATTAGAGGAAGAAATTGTAAATAGTGGTTAGTTAATTATTCTGTTATACCTTAAGAAATAAAGTTTTTAATTTTTACTTTAAATAGATCTTGGCCACTGAAATGTTTTTTTTTTTTTACAGATTACTGCTTGGGATAAATCTTTGCTGTGTTGCTGGTTTTAAATTAAGCAGGAGGATTTAACCCGTGTCATAACACTGTATTCCCCAATCACTCACCTCGTTGTACCAATATTTTAGCAGGCGAATCAAGTCTTTAAGTTTCTCATCACGTTGTTTCACAAATTTCCTCTGAAGCTCAGTAAAACAGGCAGAAAATTCCCCACACGGATCGCCATGTTCACTTACAAATTCCATTAGCTTGAGATGGGCTTCATTTGCATCATATGACCCCTCTGTAAGAAAACAAATCATTTGAGCAACAGAAAGCGTGTAATTTGTGGTCTTCTGATATAAGCAGGGTATATATACTCCATTCCTCAAGGTCAAGTAATCTATTATAAACAGAAAGAATGATATTTTTGTTTAATTGCTTTTATATTTCAGACTTCTCATATCTCCTCATTTCAGAACCATAATAAAGGTCTGCTGGTCATCATGTCCTACCCTACAGCCCTTGTATTAAAAGGGATGATCTTTACCAGATTTTGCCACCTCCAATGCAATGCCATCACCTAAAGCAGTTTTTCTTTCCCTTCTTGAAACTTCCTGAGTGGATCAACATCACCCTAGTCCACTGACCAACCCTCTTTCAACAGCACATTTCTCCAAAAATCTAACATCTCAGCATTTATCTCCTCCTTTCTCACTGTCTAAGGCCACAAACACTTCTAGATTTGGCTGCAATTTATTTAATTCAATCTACTAAGTTTGCAGTCAGTTTTCCTTTAAACTAGAAAGACCAAACACAGAATCAATGACGACTTCAAACATCTAAGTTCAGTTTGCCAGCATAACCCAAACCTGTCATATGACTGGTCAATTAAAAGTCAGAAGTAGACCACACAACCTCTCAAGCTTGCTCTACTGTTCAAGAAGATCATGGCTGACCTGACTACTCTGCAATCTGGTCTATCCCAGATCACTTTCATTCAGGTTTTTAAATCAAGACTTTAATCTACTTCCGCCTTTGGTGAAGAGAGATCCAAAGACTTAAAACCTTTGAGAAAAAAAATGAAATTCTCCTTGTGTGTATTAAGGGGTGACCCCTCATTTTGAAACAATGAATCCTAGTTCATATTCTTGCAGAAGAGGAAGCATCTTTTGCATATTCACTCTGTCAAGATCACTCAGAATTTTGTGTTTCGTTCAAATCACCCAATTATTCTTCAAAACCCCAACAGATACAAGGCGAGCGTGTTCAATCTTTCCTTATCAGACAAACCTACTCCAGGAATGAGTACAATCAACCTCTTAAGTGCTTCCAACATATTTGCATCCTGCCATAAATAAAGCTCCCAACACTTATCCACTTTGGTAGCAAAAATAGGAAGGTGGAACATTCATCTCCATGGCTGTAAACGGAGTTGAGAAGGATGTGCTATAGGACCTGAATATTCTTGCACACCATTTACTGGATGTTAAGCGTGCAGGTGCAGCAGGCGGTAGAGAGACAGTTGGTATATAGGTCTTCAGTGAGAGGATTAGAGTGTATAAGCAGGTGCAATTATACAATGTCTTTGTGAGACTGCACCTGGAATATTACACACAGCTCCTTATCTGAAAAAGGATGTTCTTGCTATATATCGAGTGCAGCAAAGGTTTACCAGTCTGTTTCCTGGGACAGCAGGATTGACGTTTGAGGAGAGGTTAATCAGCAAGGATTACATGCGATAAGTTCACAAGCAGGAGGGAGTGACTTTATAGAAATCTATGAAATTCTGACAATTTGGAACAGGGCAGATGCAGGATGTTCCTAATAGCAAGGGAGTCCAGAATCAGGGATCACAGTCCAAGGGTATTTAGGACTGAGGTGAGAAGAACTTCCTTCACTCATTTGCAGTCTCTCATCATTAAGTACTTTGCTTTTTACTAAGAATGCTTCCTGCCAAAACAGGTTCCATATTTTCCTAAATTACACTCACCGTGACATGTAGGACATGTCGACTTCACCTATCGACATCACTTTGTAACCTCCATATGTCCTCTACACAATTTTCTTATATTTGAATCATCAACACATGCAGCAACTATATCTTTGCTCCCTCCAAGTCATTTATATAAATTTTAAAATGTTGAACCACAGTACTGATTCTGTGACAGGCCACTCATTACATCCTGCCATGCAGGAAACAGCCCATTTTTATCTATGCTGTTTCCTGTTAGCTAGCCAATCTTTTAGCAATGTCAATATATTATTCTACACCATGAGCTTTATTTTCCTCATTCTTCAATCTTAATTTTCTACCTTACAATTGTGATGAAACAATGTGGATAAAAAAAATTATTTTCTTCCTAACTTTGATGAGTAAACATTTATGGAAGAATTAAAAATTAAACTTGAGCTTCAGAATAACACTGACATAAATTCTTACTTAATACATCGAAGGCTGGCAAAACATCAAAATTCACACTCCTCGAATTTTTCTTTGATTTTACTTCAAAACTCAAAGACTTTGGAGGGATGTTGCTGTTCTTTGTGAAACTTATGCTGACATCACTGATTTCATAGGCAATGCTCGATGCACACCGCTCCAGAATGTCCTGAATTTCTTGTAGAATTTCCTGCCTTGTATTTCTTTGCTCCTGGAAACTCTGGAAACAGCTGAGGAAGACAACAAGATCTGCATCCGAACCATTCCTTAAAGCTGTTCCTTTGCCTGAAGACCCTCCCTGCGAAGAAAGAATTAGACAATTATTTACGAATATTCCAATGATTAGTGAATTGACCCATTTCCGGAATTCTGGAAAGTCTTGAAAGGTGATCGAGGCATTGCAGGCTAAAAGTACCATTGTGCTTGGGACAGAATTCATGTTGGCACAGTTTTTGCTGCTATTTCCCTTGATGTTTATTGTCCTCTTCTCTTTTCATGAAGACACCATCACTTGATAAGTCGCAGCATCACAAGAGCTCGACAATTTTAACACTTACATCTGTAATTGACAAGAGTGTTGTTGTCAAGAGCAATACTTTGTCAATTCTTGGCAAAGTTGTTGTACATCAGAAGCAGATTTGAAATTCGACATCTTGATACTGGTCATGGTGACCTTTTTCAATGTAAGCAGGTTTGAATAAGGTTCCAGTCGCTTACTACCATTTTGGTGCGATTTGGTTTCTCCTCCTTTGGTTCAACCAGAGTTAATATGAATACTTGATTGGTTGAAATTTTGAGCTCCGCCCAAACATCAGGGTCAGAGGCAGTTTCAAAACGGCCAGGGTGCCAGTTTCCAAGCAACATTCCCATGAGACAGTTAGACTCATTGAGGGCTTTGTCAACAGAGCTATTATGGGATTGGTGGGACGTGCCTGGCAGTTTCCAGTTTCCTGATGTGACTGAGAAAAGTTCAATTACCTGGAGGTGGGAGCCCAACAACTGACAGCAGGCCCAGTGCTCTATGCAGGACTATGGGTCCTCTCCCCCTCTACATCCTGTGCATGAATGCAACAAAGGCATGAAACACACCTCTACTCTCCCCTCACAACCCACACCCCATCTCCCCTTCCCCACCCACACCAACCAACAAACAACCTCTCCCACTCACCATGCTAACATCCTCACCATGGAACACAACATAGAACAGTACAGTACAGGCCCTTCAGCCCTCGATATTTTGCCGGCCTATTATCCTACTCTAAGATCAGACTAACCTCCATACCCATCATTGTACAATCTTCCATCAGCCTATCCAAGAGTCACTTAAACGTCCCTAATGTATCTGACTCTATTATAACTGCTGGCAGTGCATTCCACGCATCCACTCTGTAAAGAACCTACCTCTGACATCTCCCCATAAACTTTCAATTACCTTAAAATTATGCCTCCTAGTGATAGAAATTTCCACCATGGGAAAAAGTCTTTGGGGCTATCCACTATCTATACCCCTCATCATCCTGTACACCTCTATCAAGTCAACTCTCAGCCTTCTTTGCTCCAATGAGAAAAGCCCTAGGGCCCTCAACCTTTCTTCATAAGATATGCCCTCCATTCCAGGCAGCATCCTGGTAAATCTCCTCTGCACCCTCTCTAAAGCTTCCACATCTTTCCTGTATGAGGCAATCAGAACTGAACACAATATTCCAAGTGTGGTCTAACAAGACTCTACAGAGCTGCTGCATAACCTCGCGGCTCTTAATCTCAAGCTCCTGCTCATGAAAGCCAACACATCATATGGCTTCCTAACAAACCTATCATCTTGGGTGGCAACTTTGGGTGGACACGGACTCCACAAACCCTTGGTTTTTCCATACTGCCAAGGATCCTGCTTTTAACCCTATATTCTGCATTCAAATTCGACCTTTCAAAGTGAATCACTTCACACCTTTCCAGGTTGAACTCCATCTACCACCTT
Organism: Chiloscyllium plagiosum; assembly: GCF_004010195.1. NCBI lineage: Eukaryota > Metazoa > Chordata > Chondrichthyes > Orectolobiformes > Hemiscylliidae > Chiloscyllium > Chiloscyllium plagiosum. Next base: position 15,362,259 of record NC_057734.1, read on the forward strand.
TCAGTCCAGCTCTGCATCCTGTCAATGTGCCATTCCAACTGATGACAGCCCTCCACACAATCCACAACCCCACCAACCTCAATGTCATCAGAAAACTTACTAACCCACCATTTCACTTAATCATCCAAATCATTTATAAAAAATCACAAATAGCATAGGTCCCTGAACCGATCCCTGCATAACACCACTGGTCACTGAGCTCCCAGGCTGAATACTGTATCCAGACAACCAGATTTCCCAGTATCCATGCCACCTTACTTTCCGAATAAGCCTACCTTGGGGAACCTTATCAAACACCTTGCTAAAATCCATGTACACCATATCCACTGCTCTACCTTCATCAACATGTTTTGTCACATCCTCAAAAAAAAAATTCAGCAAGGTTAGTGCGGCACGACCTGCCCCTCACAAAGCCATGGAGTTCTGATTAAATTAAAAAGTCTAGAACTAAATTTGTTAAGACTTTGTTGAGAGGCCATCACCATGCTGATTTGCTCTTTAGTTATTTACCCAGTCTTGAAAGGAAGCTGAAAACAATGATTTAAGAGAAATAGATTTGAAGCTACACATTGAAATCTGTAGAGGCTTTAAAACCAAGCAGGCTTTTTAGGCCAGAAAAAAAGAGTCAGATTTTCCTGGCAATTTGTACCATCTACTTCATTTAAATGCACAGAATTCTCAGGAAATATTGACAATCCCACCTCATCCTATTCATTTAATAGGAAGTCATTGGAGACCCCACGATTTCCCTTTGGAACTCTCACATACATTGGGTTCCTGCAATTTGAAGAGAAGGTAGGACATCACAGAAAACTGGAAAGCTAATATTGAAAAATTCAACCACGTCAAAGAAAACTTCATTCTGAAACATATATAAAGTTCAGAATATTGTAAATAGTCATTTATTGTAAACACTATTTATTCAGCATGCTGTGTTAAAAACAAAATAGGTTAAAGGCTCTGATAAGTTTGACCCCAGGTTGCTTGTTAAAACATTAAGTCCTTAAAAATTCATAGATTGTGTGTACTGCCTTTCTCACTTCAAAAGTTGAATTCACTCAACTCCAAATTTTGTTTAATGAAATCACCCAGTCTCCTCAGTTAGTTCTGTATAAATTCCTTCCTGCTTTCACACAAACTGATGTAACCACAGCTCTGTATAAACCACTCACAAACACCACCTTCAAATATTAACAGAGATGGGAGCCCATCAACCGGTAGACAGCACAGTACAAAGACAGGACGATAGACCCCTCTGTGTCCCTGTGAATGACCAGTGAGCGTAAAAAACCACCCTCCCATGTAATGGTAAACATCTGCCCTGCACTCACTAACATCCTCATAGTGGAGTCCTGATAGATTTCTACTACAATGCTGATTCATCCTCTTTTTACTGAAACGGTGTTCCTCTCAAACTGAATCTTGTGGTTAAGGTTTCAGCTTTGATACCTGCTTATCTTCCTTGCCACTTATTCACACCACCCTACCACCATCACACCTCACCTGCATTTACCTGTTGCCTTCCCAGCTACCTTCCCCTCCGCTCTACCCCCTAACTCCTATTTAGCTCTCAGCACTTAACCCCTCCCCTGCCATTTCTGATGAAGGGTCTATGCCCAAAACGTCAATTCTCCTGCTCCTCCGATGCTGCCTGACCGGCCGAGCTTTCCACCATTCCACGTTTTGACTCTGATCTCCAGCATCTGCAGTCCTCGATTTCTCCCTTTCAGCTTTGATAGGCTGCCCATTGCCCTTCACAGGATAGGGAACCTGTCTACCATGCCAATATAGGGAGACGCTTAATCAAAATCCCAAGAGCCAATATTAACTTGGCCCAACCCCCAACTACTCTTCGTGGAACCAAGTCATGCTTGCTGGAGACTGGACATATGAAGGCACTTTAAAAATGCAAATTATTTCAGATTAGAGGAGCAGATTTACGCTTTACAACAATTTAATTTTGGCTGAAGAACAGCTGAAAGTAATGATTTAAAAGCAGACTGAAAGCAAAAAATCAGAATTGAAATTGCTGGAATAACTCAGATCTGGCAGCATCTATGGAGAGAAAGCAGAGTTAACGTTTCAGGTCCAATGACCCTTCCTTAACTTCAAAGTAAAACTCCCCTTTAGCAGATCTCCATCAAAAACTGCAGAGTCTTTACTTCAGGCAGAATATCCACTTTTTGCTAAGATTTTCCTGGATATATAGAGTCAGAGAGATATACAACATGGAAATCGACCCTTCGGTCCAATCTGTCCATGCTGACCAGACATCCCAACCTAATCTAGTCCCACCTGCCAGCACCTGGGCCATATCCCTCCAAACCCTTTCTATTCATATACCCATCCAAATGCCTCTTAAATGTTGCAATTGTACCAGCCTCCACCACATCCTCTGGCAGCTCATTCCATA
>NC_057734.1:15364851-15366474 GCF_004010195.1 Chiloscyllium plagiosum
ACTCAATACTCTGACCAATAAAGGAAAGCATACCAAACACCTTCTTCACTATTCTACCTGTGACTCCACTTTCAAGGAGCTATGAACCTGCACTCTAATGTCTCTTTGTTCAGCAACACTCCCTAGGACCTTACCATTAAGTGTATAAGTCCTGCTAAGATTTGCTTTATGACTCACATTTATCTACATTAAACTCCAGCTGCCACTTCTTAGCCCAGTGGCCCATCTGATCAAGATCCCATTGTAATCTTGACTCGGATCTCCAGCATCTGCAGTCCTCACTTTCACCTACATATTTAATGTCAGGCAATCCCACCTTATCCCAATCATTTGATTGAAGTCGTGCAGTCAAAATGTCTCCCGTGAAACTCTATTCCACACTTTTCTATCTTTTGTAGAGAAAGTAAGTCAACATAGAAAACAGAAAAAATGTACCGAAAAACTCGTAGCCACATAAAAACTTCAATCTGAAATTCTAAATATTGTAAACTTTAATTTATTGTAAACATTATTTATTCTACATACATTTTTTAAAATACTGCTTACTTTAACGGCTCTGATAACTTGGATCTCAGGTTGATTTCTAAAACATTGATTCCTTAATAAATAAGATATTCTACGAACTGCGTTTTTCACGTCCTCGAAAAATTTAATCGGCTTCAAGTTTTTTTTAATGAAATCATCCAACTGGGACGGTTCAATTCTGTCTAAATCCATGCTCCCAACTTCCACACACCAGAGGTTTCAATTTCCCAGCAATCTCCCGCCTGGCCCAACCCGAGGAAAGTACCGGTTACGGGCATGCGCGGTCTCAGCAAACGCCGCTTCCGCAGTCACATGGTCTGCTAGGGCCACGCCTCCGAATCTTCCTTCCCCATCCCCCGAGAGTGTCCTCGGAGTTTGCCTGTCCTCGGATGTTGCCTGAATTGCTGTGCTCTCACAGCCCGAACCCGATCCCCGCTGTCTGGCCCCCAAGCACGTGACTCAATTCCGGTGATCGTGACTCCGATCCTTGGCACGTGACCCCGCCCAATGGCACATGACTCTTCCCACGGAGAGTGGGCCCCGCCTATGGGCACGTGACCCCGCCCCCGACTCCTGTCGAGTTGACCCATACACATTCATGATTTGGAGATGCCGGTGTTGGATTGGGGTGTACAAAGTTACTGGGGAAACCGAGCAAAGGCTACGACAACGGACGAATGGGCATCCCACAACAATCAACAGACAGGAGTGTTCCCTCCCAGTTGGAGAACACTTCAGTGGTCCAGGACATTCGACCTCAGACCTTCGGGTGACCATCCTCCATGACGGACTTCGGGACAAGCAGCAGCGAAAATTGGCCGAGCAGAGGCTGATAGCTAAGTTCGGTACCCATAGGGAGGGCTGAAAAATGTGTTGCTGGAAAAGCGCAGCAGGTCAGGCAGCATCAAAGGAGCAGGAGAATCGACGTTTCGGGCATAAATTTTGACATTTACAATATATGTTAATGATATAGAAGATGGTATTAGTAATAACATTAGCAAATTTGCTGATGATACTAAGCTGGGTGACAGGGTGAAATGTGATGATGTTAGGAGATTACAGGGTGACCTGGACAAGTTAGGTGAGTGGTCAGATGCA
>NC_057734.1:15369241-15378492 GCF_004010195.1 Chiloscyllium plagiosum
GTATAAGTCTTGCTAAAATTTGCTTTCCCAAAATGCAGCACCTCGCATTTATCTGAATTAAACTCCATCTGCCACTTCTCAGCCCATTGGCCCATCTGGTCCAGATCCTGTTGTAGTCTGAGGTAACCCTCTTCGCTGTCCACTACACCTCCAATTTTGGTGTCATCTGCAAACTTACTAACTGTACCTCTTATGCTTGCATCCAAATCATTTACATAAATAACAAAAAGTAGAGGGCCCAGCACCGATCCTTGTGGCACTCCACTGGTCACAGGCCTCCAGTCTGAAAAGCAACCCTCTACCACCACCCTCTGTCTTCTACCATTCATGTAGAACTCTGAGCTCAAAGACTGCATGAATTCATGTAAGACTCCATTATCTCACTTTTTAGATTAGAATCAATCTAAACATCATGGCATAGACCGAGAACACAGGGGGCCAACACCTTCAACATATTGTCTAGCTATCACCCATTGTTAACAGCTAACCAGAGAATACAACTTTTTAAAAAAAAGATTTTGTGATTTACACATAAAGAAATGAAACTATCACGGTATTCTAACAGATGAAAGGCTTAACAGACAATCAATTTTTCAATGTATAACTTCAGTTACATCACACTGTTAAATTTTTGCTATAAATTCTGTGGGTTAGGATTGAGCCCTCCATTACCACCTGATGAAGGAGCGACGCTCCAAAAGCTAGTGTGCTTCCAATTAAACCTGTTGGACTATAACCTGGTATTGTGTGATTTTTAACCATATACATTCAGGACACCACCTCCTTCATGATATACATTTCCCTCCCCACCCCCATCTGCGTTCCACAGAGAGCAATCCATCCACAACTCCCTTGTTGGGTCCATACCCCCCCGCCCCAAGCCACCAAACCACCCTCCACATCAGGCACCTTCCCATGCAAGAGGTGGAAAACCTGTGCCCAGACTTCCCTCTCACCTCCAACCAAGGCCCCAAAAGAACTTCTCATATCTGGCAAACATTTTCCTACACATCCAAACACCTTATCTGCTATATCCATTGCTCTTGATGTGGTCTCCTCTACACTGAGAAGACAGGATGCCAACTCGCGGAACATTTCAGGGAACATTTCTGAGACACGCACCGCACAACCCCCTCAATCCTTGGCTGACCACTTCAATTCTCCCTTCCATTCAGCCAAGGACATGCAAGTCCTGGGCCTTCTCCACCACCAAATCCAAGCCTGGAGGAAGTCCGCCCCATCTTCTGCCTTGGGACACTTCAACCACACAGCATCAACATTGACTTCACTAGTTTCCTAATCTCTCCTTCCTCTACCTCATCCCAGATCCAACCTTCCAACTTGGCACCATCCTCTTGAACTATCCTTCCTGTCCATCTGACCTATCCGCTCCACCCTCCCATCCAACCTGTCACTATCAGAAGGTGGATATGTGAGGGGAGGGGAATATGTATCTGTTGGTGCTTTCCTGCTGGAGGTAGTGGAAATGGTGGCTAATGATCCTATGGATGTGGATGCTGGTGGGGATGGTAGGTGAGGACAAGGAGGATCCTATCGCTGCTTTGGGAGGGAGAAGGAGTGAGGGCTGAAATGTAGGAAATGGGTCGAACCTGGTTGAGGGCCCTGTCAATTATGGTACTGGGTAATCCTTGGTTGAGGAAGAAGGTCGATATTTTGTAGGCGCCTGTGTCAAAGGTGGTATCATCAGAACAGATGCGATGAAGTTCGCGGAACTTGGAGAATGGAATAGGATGCAGAGTGTGACAGTGTACAGACAAGGTAACTATGGGTGTTGGTTGGTTTGCAATGGATATGGGTGGCCAATCTATCCCAGAAATGGAAACAGAGATGTCGAAAGAAAGGAAAGATTGAGTCAGGTGGACCAGATGAAGGGGAGAGTGGGGTGGAAATTGGAAGTGAAATTGATAAACTTTTCCAATTCCGGACAAGAAGGGGAAGCAGCACTGATGATATTATCGATATGAGAGAAAGAGTTCTGGGTGAGGGCCAGCATAGGATTGGAACAAGAAATGTTCCACACACCCCACAAAGAGACAGGCATTACTGGGGCACGTGGGTAAACATGGTCATTCCTCTGTCCTGAGGAAAGTGAGAGGAGTTAAGAAAACTTGCTCAGGGTGAGGACGAGCTTACCCAGGCGGAGGGTGGTAGTGGTGGAGATGGTTTGATTCTTTTTTCCAGGAAGAAGCAGAGAGCCCTGAGACCATCTTGAACAGGCATTACTGGGGCACATGTGGGTAAACATGGTCATTCCTCTGTCCTGAGGAAAGTGAGAGGAGTTAAGAAAACTTGCTCATGGTGAGATTGAGTTTACCCAGGCGGAGGATGGTAGTGGTGGAGATGGTTTGATTCTTTTTTCCAGGAAGAAGCAGAGAGCCCTGAGACCATCTTGATCTGGGATGGATGTGTAAAGGGATTGCATATCCATGGTCAAGAGAAGGTGGATGGAGTCCGTAACTGGAAACTCCTGTAAAGTTTTAGAGGAATCGCGTACGTAAATGGGAAGAGACTGGACAAGGGGAGGGAAAAAAAATCGAGTTAAGGTTAGTAAGAGAAAGCAACATGACAATGAAAAGTTAGTGCTGATTAGCTGTAAACGGATTGTGATTAGGAGAGGAGTTGCCATGGACAAAAACCATTATAGGAAGGACTGCTAGTTAACTGCCAAGCTTTCCTTCAATTTTAAACAAGCCGGTCAGAGTCTAAACTGTCAAGAAAGTAACAAGAGAACAGCTGTCACCTATTACGTTGAGTTGAAACAGGCACAGTGTATGGACATGTTGACAGGCATCATCTGAAAGGTACTTGTGATCTGGAACTATTATGAAAAGAGTCTAAGAATAATATCCATTAGATTATCTGCAGGTCCAGAAACAAATCTCAATTTGAATGAGTAAATGAACTGATTAACAAACTCATTATTGTCAAAGACCTTTATTTAGCAATATTACATATTCAGTCTATTGTGATTTTGCACAGTAGATTCAATAGTAACCTCCAAAAAACAGAGTGATTATTTTTTGAAAAAGGATTTAGATAGTTCTTCAAATTTCCAGATTCAAAATGATGGTCTGAATGGCTTTGCTTCAATTGTATAAATTCTATGATACAATTGACTATTGTAATACATAATACGTACTCAGCAAATAACATTCCTACCTTACTTTAATATGTAAACAAATGTAAAACATTCCAAACAGTAAGTAAATACATAATCTATAAAGGTACAAAATCATTCTAATAAACTACTGTAATTAAAAAGAACTTATTAATTCACTGCTGCAGTTGGCAACAGAATTTGTGCAATAAAAATATGCAAATGTGTGTTATTTCATTAATTTTGAGAGAAAGGCCACTTGTTGCCAGCTCCAATGTGCAATGCAGAACAGACAGGAGGAGCAAATTATTTCCAAACTAGAGGCTGACCCCAAAAAACCTCAGGCAGTGATTGGTCACATTAACTAATCTGGAGGAGCAGTGGAAGAAATCACATTCAAATAAGAAAATTTTCCAGTCAAAGTATCATTCCCTGCAGTTGAATATATGTTTCAAAATGCACAGGGTCATCCCACTTTAAACATTACTTGAAGTTTCATCTCATTCTCAACATAAATTTCAGTTAAAGTTTGGTATTTTCAGATACATATAAATCAGTGAAAAGGATTAATATGTAGTATTTATATTTACAACATGTTCCAAATAAATCCAGTTGATAAGATATATCATGAAAATGTGTTTTAAATGTTTTAATATTGCAGTTGACTTTCAAGATGCCTTGCCCCCACGGAGACGCAAGTTGATGTCAATGGTACAATGTTGATCAATGCCGTAGTATTCCAGCGTGTGGCTATCTTCTAGTGTTCGTGACTGAAAGGTCAGGTAATATTGGCTTGGAGAAATGCGCTCCAGATTTTGGATCTTATTTTTCAGGCTCAAAACCTTGTCAGTCGGGGACACATTAATTTCTAGGTTACATCCATTTGGATGCCTTACAAATATCTCCATTGAGTTTGACACAAGTAGGTGGAGCTTTGCATCAAAGAATATTCCAGAATCCAATAAGGTTTTGCCACCATTCAGAATAGTTTTATTGAACATCAGGCGTTGTTGGTGAACTGGAATGTTCCAGTTTTGCTGGATTTGATTCTTGATCATTAAAATGTTGCTGTCAATGTTGGCCATCAGGGGTAATGAGGAGCCATTCAGGCTAATCACAGTGATCTCAAACTGTGCCATTGGCTAAAACAGTTAAAAAAAAAAATTGTTTTTGCGGCTGGAAAGACAGTTGGCTGTGTTCGTTTGTTAAATACAAATACAACAATAAGTATATTTTTCAATTTTACTCCCCATCCCTCCTGATTCTTATTGTGATAATAAATATAACATTTTTGTCAAGCATTTTATGGTCAGTAAAGACAGAATTTTGTTCACCCCCATTTCACTAAGTCTGATCTAGTATTTACTTGATATCCCACACTCAAAATATATGGTTAGTCAGAATCTCAACAGATTCTTTGCACTTTCTCAAGTCTGCTCTATTTTTAACAAATCGGAATCTATCATTTATTCCCTCCTCTATCCAATGCCTCACCAGCTTCCCTTCAAATGTATCTATACTATTTGCTTCAACCACCCCCATTGCAGGGAGTTCCACCTTCCCATCTAGTTAAGCTCTTCCCCAAATGAGGTAACATTGTCTTTGAATCCACTCAGTTAAAACCTGTCATTATTTTAATGATTGCTACTGCAAAATCCCCTCAGCCCTCTTTTTTCTCTTACCAATTCTTTCCTGAAATGTGTACAAACATATTTTTATCACTATCCTTCTCAATATTTTCTTCACCTACTCCAGTGTCCTTTAGATCCTTTTTATAATATCATGACCAGGTTGCATTCAGATTTCAAGGTCAACAATAAGTTGCCCACTTTTTGACTCCATGGCTCCAGGAATAAATCCTTGTGCTTGGTTTGTTTCCTGGCTGCTATCAATAATCTGTGGAGCCATCTCTGGTGATTGATGTAATTGCAATCCACGCTACCTGTGTTCCACTACCCCACCTAGTGTTCACTTTTAAAATGATAAGTGACATCCCTATTATCCCTGTCAAAATGTACAGTTTTATGTTTAGATTACATTACTTACAGTGTGGAAACAGGCCCTTTGCCCCAACAAATCCACACCGTCCCGCAACCCACCCACTTACCCCTTCACTTAACACTACGGGCAATTTAGCATGGCCAATTCACCTAACCTGCACATTTTTGGACTGTGGGAGGAAACCGGAGCACCTGGAGGAAACCCATGCAGACACGGGAAGAATGTGCAAACTCCACACAGAGAGTCACCTGAGACAGGAATTGAACCAAGGTCTCTGACGCTGTGAGGCAGCAGTGCTAACCACTGTGCCATTTATCAATATGGCTTTTTGATTGTCAATGACTTGTTTCTTTGCCAAATCTGTGAAAGTCCTGCTGTGATTTGCTACCATGCCCCTCAAAATTGACTTTGCACTGCAATCAGGTGTCATCCATAAATTGGTCATGTACAGTACTAACAGCAAAAGATCCATCACTGATTCTTGTGAAGCACGATTTCCCACCTTCTGACTCTGTAGAACACCCAGGGTATGCTTTCTGGCTTGAAGTCAAGAGAAGGAACTGTGTCATTTAACAATTCAATCTCCAGAATTTCTACACGAAACAGTGTCCCGTGTCAATCATCTCCTAAAACTATTTACCTGGACCTTCCATGCTTGGACTCCAGAGACACATGTCAATGTACAGTTTTATGTTTAGATTACATTACTTACAGTGTGGAAACAGGCCCTTTGCCCCAACAAGTCCACACCGTCCCGCAACCCACCCATTTACCCCTTCACTTAACACTACGGGCAATTTAGCATGACCAATTCACCTAACCTGCACATTTTTGGACTGTGGGAGGAAACCGGAGCACCTGGAGGAAACCCATGCAGACACGGGAAGAATGTGCAAACTCCACACAGAGTCACCTGAGACAGGAATTGAACCAAGATCTCTGACGCTGTGAGGCAGCAGTGCTAACCACTGTGCCATTTATCAATATGGCTTTTTGATTGTCAATGACTTGTTTCTTTGCCAAATCTGTGAAAGTCCTGCTGTGATTTGCTACCATGCCCCTCAAAATTGACTTTGCACTGCAATCAGGTGTCATCCATAAATTGGTCATGTACAGTACTAACAGCAAAAGGTCCATCACTGATTCTTTTGAAGCACGACTTCCCACCTTCTGACTCTGTAGAACACCCAGGGTATGCTTTCTGGCTTGAAGTCAAGAGAAGGAACTGTGTCATTTAACAATTCAATCTCCAGAATTTCTACACCAAACAGTGTCCCATGTCAATCATCTCCTAAAACTATTTACCTGGACCTTCCATGCTTGGACTCCAGAGACACATCGAGACCTGAGCCATTTCTTGGCCTCCTTGTCCATCACGTACCATCCATCAGATGAAGCCACATTATTAGTTGGATCGGCCGGGTCAAGGATTATTGGTCTGCAAAATAAAACCACATCCAATAATTGTTATAAACCATAGACCTGAGTTTCTGAGCAAAGTAACACTGAGTTTAATGGTGATTATTGTTATTAGTGTGGAAAGAATTCAGCAATCTGTGATGAAGTAGTGATGCCCCATGAGTTATGGATACCAGAATTTGCGATCCTTGGCCAAAGCTTCGTTGTTAAGCTCTGCAGGTATTTCAAGGACTTTTTACTTTTGCATCTTATTGAGGAATTAAACTCACAGCAGGAACTCAGGCATTTGCTTGTCTCAAAGCAAGTTTCATGTGGTAAGCAAGAGACTGATACAGAAATTCATCAAGCAGTTCACTTCAAAAAACATTATCTTCCTTCTGCCTTCCTTCATTTCTGAGGAAACTAGCACATTTCTTCTCACTCTGTATAATGCTTCGAAATCTCATGCCAGATTGCTTTAAATCCAGCCATTGATGAATTCAAAGCATTCGGAGTCCAGATCCTTTACTTCACCTTTATCAGTGACTTTATTTGGGCCGTAATGTGCTTTCAATCCCAATCACTGGATCCAGACAAGATTCAGTACAGACAACAGAGAAAGGTCTTTCTAGATGGATGGTATAATCTTTCTAATCTGACTGTGTTGGTAATTATATTGGTTAACACTTTTATAACATTTGAATATGTTAAGTATCCCACGTTGTTCATGGGGTGGAGTAGACACTGACCATTACTATAATGTGAGGGTTTGAACAATGGTCTCCAGGACACTAATCAAAATGGGATTAAAAAAAGTGACGATGTTTATGGAGAGCTCTATAATGATTAGATTCCCTACAGCGTGGAAACAGGCCATTCAGCCCATCCAAACTGGCCCTCCAAAGAGTAACCCACCCAGACCCACTTCCCTCTGACTAATGCAATTTAGCATGGCCAATTCACCTGGCCTGCAGGAGGAAACCAGAGCACCCGGAGGAAAACCACACAGACGTGGGGAGAACGTGCAAACTCCACACAGATAGTCACCCGAGGCTGGAATTGAACCTGGGACCCTGATGCTGTGAGTTAGCAGTGCTAACCCCTGAGCCACTATGCTGCCCTGAATATGGTACCAATCTGATGTAAAGTTCTGAAGAAGGATCACAAAACATTACCTCTGTTTTCTATCCAGAGATGCATGTCCCTTACTTGACACCCAAAGACAGGTATTAGTGGTCAATTAGATCGCTAAATGTCCCGAAATCAGCTTCCTTACGTGAGAGTGCTCTTAAAGAATTGGAACAGTTCTAACTGGTTTCACTTAAAAGATATTTTAAGCTTTTACCTGTTGCCACAGAGTTTCTTACGTAGAAAATTTACAATGTCTTGATTGTTGACATTGTAACGGTCAGTCCAGTAAATATGCAGATTTTGATAGTTGCAGATCAGCTCAAGGATTGTCCAAAAACCTTCAGCAGTGACAAATCTCTCGGTCCCGTTGCCTTGCTCCCAGGCGTAGTCAGCAGCTCCACCGCATACTTAGCAGGCAAACTCTGTGGCAACAGGTAAAAGCTTAAAATATCTTTTAACTGAAACCAGTTAGAACTGTTCCAATTCTTTAAGAGCACTCTTAAGTAAGGAAGCTGATTTCGGGACATTTAGCTCCAAAGAGTATCCCACCCAAGCCCATTCATCTACTCTATTCTACATTTACACGTAACTAATTAACACATCCCTGAACACTATGGGCAATTTAGCATGGCCAATTCACCTAACCTGCACATCTTTAGACTGTGGAAGGAAACCAGAGCGCCCGGAGGAAACATGTAGACACAGGGAGAATGTGCAGACTCCGCACAGACAGTCGCCTGAGGCTGGAATCAAAACCGGGTGCCTGGTGCTGTGAGGCAGCAGTGCCAACCACTGAACCACTGTGCTGCCCAAATATGTGCAGATTAAAGGACTGGCCTCCACCCCTGATCTGTAATCAATTTGAATACAGCTCCTCCATACAATATGGCATCAGGGAATTTTTTTCATGACTACACTAGAGAATCAAGATCTGATTCTGAGATGTATTTAACCTAAGCTGAAGGTGTACAGGATCTCCCCTTTCTCTAAAGTCATTCCAGCAACTTCGATTGAAGCCAGTTTCTTGAAGGAGGAGGTTAAATTGTTCAACTGTTAAAAATATGGGTACTTCTTTTATATGGCTTCAGACAGCAACCAGATCTTTTATTGCACATTTAGCAGAGGCTGGAGGAGCTCTGAGAGAAACCGCTCATAGGAGCACTCCTTCAAAGATTCTGCCAATCCCCTTCTATGCAAACAAGCATTCTAGGCAAGTGTTCACAGGTTTTTAATAAGGATGAAGCCCGAATTCATCAGTCATATTTGTCAATGATATAACTATAGAAACACCATCTTTTTATATGTGGCGCTACAATCTCCCTACATTCTTCAAGCCATGTTCCCCAGTCACTCACCTCTTTGTACCAATATTTTAGCAGGCGAATCAAGTCTTTAAGTTTTGCATTACGTTGCTTCACAAAATTCCTCTGAAGCTCAGTAAAACATGCAGAAAATTCCCCACATGGATCACCATTTTCGCTTACGAATTTTATTAGCCTGAGATGGGCTGTATTTCCATTTGGTGATCCTTCTGTAGGAAATTAAACATTTGATGAGCAACAGAAACTGTGGCATTTGTGGTCAGATATAAGCTAGAGATTGA
>NC_057734.1:15378546-15382906 GCF_004010195.1 Chiloscyllium plagiosum
AAAAAAAATGCAATTTAAGGATGATTGCCACTACTGAGATGTTTGGGCCTAGATAAATATATAAAAGCTAATTGCTCCATCGCCTTAACTAGAAACAGGACATGTTATGAAACAATGTGAATAATAGTCAATCTCCTTGACTAGCAGAGGTTTGTGAAAGAACTAAAATTATACTGGAGCTTAAAAATTACACTAACATAAATTCTTACCCAGTGCATCAAAGGCTGGCAAAATATCAAATTCCACACTCTTTGAGTATTTCTTCTTCGGTTTTAGAGCAAAGCTCAATGATTTTGGTAGGACGTTGCTGTTCGATACAAGAGTTATGTTGATGTCACTAATCTTATTGGCAAAGCTTGGTGCACACTCTGTCAATACTTGTTGAATTCCTTCAAGAATTTCCTGCCTCTTGTTTCTCAGCTCCTCAAAACTCTGGAAACAGTTGAGGAAGACAACAAGATCTGCATCTGAACCATTCCTTAAAGCCGTTCCTTTGCCTGAAGACCCTCCCTGCAGACGAGAAAGGATAGAAAAAATATTTGTGAACATTTCAATGATCAGTGAATTTGGCCATTCAAAAATTTTGAATACATTTGTCTAAGCACTGCTGGCTATCTATACCATTGTGTTAGGGACAGCATTCACATCGGTATACTTTTTGCTGCTATTTCCATGGTGTGTTTCTCCTCTTGTCCTCTTTTTGTGAAGGTGCCATCACAGCACTACAAGGTTGCAAGATGGAGGAAAACATTGTCACTGTAGGAGCTGCTCTTTCTTTGAGGTATTTTCAGTGTTGGAGCTGATTTCCTTGAATTCTATGATCAGTAATTACAAGCTGTTGCATTGTTTTGTAACTTTGGGGAAAAAATGATCAAAATAACAGCACTTTAAAAAGGAGGAAGGGAGCCAAAGGCAGTGACCACATGGGAAGTGAGTCAAATGGAGCAGTAAGCCTGCACAGCTGTCTGACCCAGTCGTAACCTACACAACTAACTGCCTCTGCTGCTTGGTTTTAAGTATCCCTGCACATTGGAGTTCATCTAAAAAAAATGAACAGACAGTGAAATTCACAACCGACCTTGGAGAAACCTGCATGGAAGAGCTTACAGCAAGGGAGCAGCAAAGTAGCTAGTTTTTAACTGTAACCTTACTGGTTTTGTAAATCTACAATAGTGAGTAGAGTGGGTTCTTTTTTTTTGATTGTGTGTTTGTATTGAGATCTGTCTCTTGATTAAACTTTTGAAAAAGAAAAGCATAGGTGCTAAGTTCGCCTGGGGCATCGTGTTTAAAGCAGTAAGACTGGGCTATTTTCTAGGTGTGTCGATTATTAAAGGTGCAAAGATGGCCGTCTGTAGAGTGATATGCTCTTCGTGTCGGATGTGGGCAATTAGGGAGAGCATCCATGTTACTGATGATTATGTCTGCAGGAAGTGTATGCGGTTCACCAGAAGGAGTGGTTGGAGTGGCAGTTAGAGACATTGCAGAATTTACAGGATTTAGAGGACGGGATGGGTAGCAGTTGCAGGAAGGGAGATAAACCAACGATACAATCAGGTAGATGGGTTATATCCAGACAGGGTAGGAGAGGGAGACAGGTAATGCAGGAATCTTGTGTGGCTATCCTCATCTCAAACAAGTATGCTGCTTTGGAAAATGTAGGGGATGGGGGCGATGGACTCTCAGGCGAATGTACCGCTGAAAGCCAGGGAGGGGGACACACACCCAGGGAGACAGTGAGGAAAGAGATCAATCTGAGACTGGTACAGTTGGGAAAGGGGGCAAGTCAAACAGTCAGGACAGGTAGGAACAAAGCAGAGGATGAGGTAGGACTGATAAATGTAACTACGTTTATTTCAATCCAAGAGGCCGAAGAGGGAAGACAGATGAACTCGGGGCATGTTTGGGAACATGGGATTGGAATATCTTCGTAATTACAGAGTCTTGGCTCAGGGATGGACACGACTGGCACCTTAATGTTCCAGAGTATAGATGCTATAGGAAGGACAGAAAGAGGAACATGAGAGGAGGGGAAATGGTGATTTTGCTTAGGGATAATATTATGCTGCACTTAGGGAGAATATTCCTGAGAATAAGTCCAGGGAAGTTATTTGGGTGGAATTGAAAAATAAAAAACGGATGATCACCTTATTAGGATTAGACTATAGACACCTCAAGAGTCAGTGGAAAATTGAGAAACAAATTTGTAAGGAGCTCTCCATTTTCTGTAAGAATAATCGGGTGGTTATGGGAGGGGATATTAACTTTTCAAACATAGACTGAGACTGCTATAGAGTTAAGGGCTTGGATGGTGAGGAATGTGTTAAGAAATGGATGAGTTAGGCTCATGGGTTCATTTCCATGCTATACAATTTTATGAATCTCTGTAATTTTAACGCCTTAGTCTGTAGTTGACAGAGTGGTGTTGTTGCCCTGAGCAATATTTTGGACAGTTATTGGCAAGGTTGATGTCAAATCAGAAGCAGTCAAACAAACCTCTGTTTATGCACAAAAATAAAATGACAAAACGAAAACTAGACACTAGACCATAGCACGGTGACCTTTTTTCAATGTCAGCAAACTTGAAAAAGGTTAAAGTCACTAAGTACCACTTTGCTGTGATTTGTTTTCTCATCCTTCTGATGAACGAGAATTAATATGACAGACACACTTGGTTAAACTTTCGGTCCAAAGATCAGGGTCAGAGGCAGTTTCAAAATGGCCAGTGTGCGATTTTCCAAGCAATGTTGCCATGAGGCAGATAGTCAGTTAGGCTCCTTGAGGGATTGTTAACAGGGGTATTATGGGATGGCTGAGACTTGCCTGGCAGTTTCCAGTTTCTTGATGTGACTGAGAAAAGTTCAATTACCTGGAATTGGGAGCCCAACAACTGACAGCGGGCCCATTGCTCTATGCAGGACTATGGGTCCTCTCCCTCTCTACATCCTACCTCTACTCTCCCCTCACAACCAATCTCCCCATCACCCCTTCCCCACCAACACCACCCGCCAACCAACCTGTCCCACCCAGCACACTAACATCCTCATTGTGAAGTCCTGTTTGAATTAAAAAGTCTAGAAATCAAATTGTTCAGAATTTGTTGGGAGGCCACTATCATACTGATTTGCTGTTTTAGTTACTTCCCTGTTCCTACAGCTGGATGCTTCTCTCAAGCTGAAAATTGTGTGATTAGGCCGCTCTGGTTTCCAGCATCTGCAGTCATTGTTTTTACCTCGTGGATTTTAACCCTACTGCGAATCCTCTTGCAAGGATGCCTGCCTTGAAGAAGTTTTCCTCCTCTCTCTACAAGAATCTCAGGGAGTCTCACCCTCCTCTAGCTTATCTCTCCACGCTTCAGGCTCTCTGCCTTTATTCCTGATGAAGGGCCTTTGCCCTAAACGTCGATTTTGCCTGACCTCGGATGCTGCCTGAACTGCTGTGCTCTTCCAGCACCACTGATCCAGACTTCAGCTTTAACAGTCTGTTAGCTGCTCTTAACAGGAACTATCTCCATGTCAATTTTGGGAGATCCTTGGTCAAAACCCAAAAAACTAACTGCTATTCTCTGCCTACAAAGACAAAATTGTGCCCACCATGTTCTTTCTTCATTTTAACTGACTGTAGATTGAGTGCATGATGGCAGAATTGGTGAAATGCAGCAAAAGGAGGGGTGTGCCACTCTTTCCCCAGATTGTTGGGTATATTGTATATTGTACTGCCAACATCTGCTTTGAAAGTCACTTTAAGAATTCAATCTATTTTTGATTTCAGAAGCAGATTTACAACACCTTACAATAATTTACTTTTGACTGAAGAACAACTGAAAATAATGATTAAAGAGAAACAGACCTGAAGTGAGTCTTCCCTTCAGCAGATATACATTGAAGCTGCAGAGTCTTTAAAACAAGCTGATGCTTTAGGCTGAGAAAAACACTTTTAGTCTGATTTTCCAGGTGATTTGTGTCAGTGCCTGGCACACCTACCCCATTTAAATGCACAGAATTCACAGGAAATATTGACAATCCCATCTCATCCCATTCATTTAAATTGAAATCATGGGGACTCCATCATTTCCCTTGGAACTCTATCCCACATCAGGTTCCAGTCCTTTGGAAAGAAGGTAGGATAACATAGACAAGTTGAAAGTTAATATTGAAAATCTCACAACCATAATAAAAATCAGCTTCATTCTGAAACATTTATAAAGCTCAGAGTATTGTAAGTAGTCATTTACTGTAAACACTAGTCTCATACAGTGTTAAACACAAAGTAACTTACTTTGACGGCTCTGATAACTTTGATCCCAGGTTATTTAATAAAACATCGGTTCTTTAAAAATTCACAGATTCTGTGTATTGCATTT
>NC_057734.1:15383406-15397109 GCF_004010195.1 Chiloscyllium plagiosum
AAAATCATGGCACTGAGGCCTTTGTGCAAGTCACCTGCTTACATTCTCAGACAAGAAAAGGTCCTGGTACAATACACTTTTTCAAAAAACTGTAAGGTAATTAACAAAAATGCATTTGATTCTGATCATTGAATTACAATACTTTGATTCGAATCAAGACTGCACCCATGGGTGAATACTCCATTCTGTTAACTTAGAAGGTTTTTCAAAAGACTTAGATTCATGTCAACCTGGACCCTGAGTGGTGCACAATTCAAAACTGGCTTTTCACTTGATACCAATTCATCTTCTCTTTCACAGATGTCATAGGATAGCTGATGTGCCAATTCCAAAAATGTTACACTGTGCAGGATGTGCCATGCCAAACACTTATTAAAAAATTGCATAATCATCAGAATGATTATCTTTCTGGTTCGCTTTAAAATTACAAGATAATTTACAATTAATTTATTTTGTATTAATCATTGGCTCAACATTGGAATGCTTTAATCTGAGTGCTTACAGTTTTACAATAACAGGATTTCAAGGCCTACATATTACATCTCCCATAATTGCCAGTATGATTGGGAAGTAATAAAGATCTAAACATGTGTTTATATCTATCTGAATTTTCTGTGTCGTTCTCTCCATTCCATTTTGGATCTACCTTTAAACCGAGTTTATGATGACGTACACAAGCCAAGTGTTGATGAAAGGATCAGCTATTAATGAGACATCTATAAACAATTTCCAAGAGTGAGTACAGCCAAGATCACCAATCTATTGTCTAATTATAATCATATTAATTATATAATACTAGTCGATCTCATTTAGCCTTTTACATATTTTAAGAGAATCTGGACAGGATTTTTAGTTTTGATGTGATTGGGAATTGAGATGATTCAATCTGCTCTCACACAAACAATTAGGCCAATTAAGCCCTTATTCAAAGTCAGTCAACTCTAACTCCACTGGTCAGAGATGTCAATGATGGTGATGGCAGTGACTTTATAGGTATTACAACCAAATCAAGGACGTGCATTTTTTATGGGGAGGAATCCTGCTATTCTGTAGTGGCAGAGACCTGGAATGGTGAAATAGGATGAGATTGATACAGAGCAGAGCACATGAGAAGGGCAAGGTAAAGGCTGAGAATGGAACATAGGGAAAGGGAAGATGAGTAACATACAGGAAAATATCAATTTAATCTATCAATATTAAAGAACAAACCATATCAGCAAATTTGATTAAATGTAAAAATGTTAATTAAATAAATAAACTAAAGTAAGGAAGTGATTACATGCAGATAGTTGGTCACAGCTACAGCATATGGGAGCTTGTAGATAAATGTTTCAATTAGTCAGTGAGTATCTGCATCTCATGTGTTCTGAAGCCAGCATGATGTTATCTCTGGACAAGTCAGATTCCTGACTTTTAGCCTTTGTCCTTGCAGAACAGATAGAGAGTTCAATATCTTTAAATTATGGCTTGTGGACATATTGATTTAGTAAATATTTTTGAATCCATTATAACAAATATTTAGAGACCCAGGCGAGTAGTCTGAAAGCATGGGTTTGAATCCCACCATGACTAGTACTGAAATTTGAATTTGATGACGGGATCTAAATTTAAAGGCAATCATGTTTGACTAATTTGCTAAAGTTCTTTGAAGCTGTAACAAGTGGGTAATGGGTATCCTTTAGATGTAATATATCTGGACTTTCAAAAGATGGTTGATAGGGTGCTGCAGAAAAGGTTAAATCACAGGGTTGGATCATAAAAGATTGGGGTAATTTATCAACTTGGACAGACGACTGGCTGATGGATAGAAGACAGAGAGCCGGGATAGATGTTTTTTTTTTTCTGGATGACAAGATAGAACTAGTAGGGTGCCACAGGATTTGATCTTTGAACCCCAGCTATTTACAATCTACATTCTTGACTTGGAAAGAGGGATAGAAGGCTATATAGCCAAATTTGCCGATGGCACAAAAATTGGTGGGACAATAAATTGCAATGAGGAAATAAGAACCTTACAAATGGATGTAGATAGGTTAGGAGAGTGGAAGGTGGGGTTTAATGTGGATAAGTGCGAGATCATGGATTTGGGTCCCAAAAATAAGAAGGTGACCTATTATCTTAATGGTAGAGACTTCGGAGTGCTCCAATGCAGAGGAGTTTAGGTGTACTTGTTCCTGAGTCACAGAAAATTAGCATTCAGGTACAGCAGATAATAAAGAAAGTGAATGGAATGTTGGCTTTTATAGCTGAAGGAATAGAATATGAAGTTATGGAAAAGGAAAATGATGGAGGATGGGGAAAAATTGTGCCTGTAAGAGCTGCTCATTTTTTGAGGTATTTTAGGTCTTGGAGATACTTTCCTCGAATTCCAGGACCAGCAATTGCTGTTTTATATACTGTGGATTTGTTTTGGAACTTTGGGGGACAAAAGATCAAAACAACGGCACTTTAAGAAGGAGGAAGACAGACAAAGGCATTGACCACATGGTCAGAGAAAGAAACCTATTCTGCTGTCTGCACAGTTACTGCCTTTGATATTTGAGTTCATATATCTCTGGACATCAGAGTGCGGCTAGGAAAAGTTAACAAACAGCGAAATTCACAGCTGACCTTGGATGAACCTGTGCAGGAGTGCTCTCAGCACAGGAACTGATAAGTGCATAGTTTTTAAGTATAGCCTTTCTGTAAATGTACAATAGTGAGTAGAGTGGGTTCTTTCATGATTATATGTTTTATTGTATCATGATTAAGTTTTAAAAATATAAGCCATAAGCATTAAGTTAGCTTGGAGCAGTTTATTTTTAGAGCAATAAGACGGGGCTATTTTCTGGGTCTGTAGTTTGTGAAAGAGCAAAGATGGCCATTAGTAGAATGATGTACTTTTCCTGTCAGGTGTGGAAGTTTGGGGAGAGTTTCCATGTTATTGATTATTATGTCTCCAGGAAGTGTCTTTGATTGCAAATCCTACCATATCGCATGGATCAGTTGGAGCAGCAGTTAGAGGCAATAAGGAATTTACAGGAGCTAGGGGATGTGTTGGATGACAGTTATAGGAAGGGAGAAAAGCAGTAGATACAGTCAGGTAGATGGGTTAACTGCAGGAAAGGTAGGAGGGGTAGGCGGGGTAGTGCAGGAGTCTCCTGTGGCTATCCTCATCTCAAAGAAGTATACTGTTTTGGAAAATGTAGGGGGTGATGGACTCTTGGGGGAATGTAGCATGAACAGTCAAGTTTCTGGTACCAAGAATAGCTCCAATGTAATGAGGGGTACATCAAGTTCCAAGTGATTGATTGTGATAGGGGACTCTCTAGTCCGAGGCACAGTCCGTGGCTAGCAGCAAAAAGTCAGAATGGTGTTTTGCCTCCCTGGTGCCAGGATCAAGGATGTCTCAGAGAGGGTGCAGAATGTTCTCAAGGGGGAGAGGGGCCAGCAGGAGGTAGAACATAGAACATAGAAAAGTACAGCACAGAACAGGCCCTTTGGCCACGATGTTGTGCTGAGGGTTAATCCTAATGTAAAATAAAATAACTTAACCTAAGCACCCCTCAACTCACTGGCTGTCCATGTGCTTGTCCAGAAGTCGCTTAAATGTCCCTAATGACTCTGCTTCCACCACCACTGCTAGCAACGTATTCCATGCATTCACAACTCTCTGCGTAAAGAACCTTCCTCTGATGTCCCCTCCTAATATCTTCAAACTATGACCCCTCATACCAGTCAATCCTGCCATGAGGAAATGTCTCTGGCTATTGACTCTATCCATTCCTCTCATTATCTTGTATACCTTGATCAGGTCGCCTCTCTTCACCCTTCTCTCCAGAGAGAAAAGTCTAAGCTTATTCAACCTCTGTTCATAAGGCAAGCCCTCCAGTCCAGGCAGCATCCTGGTAAACCTTCTTTGCACTCTCTCCAAAGCCTCTGTATCTTTCCTATAATAGGGCGACCAGAACGGGACACAATATTCCAAATGTGGTCTCACCAGGGACTTGTAGAGCTGTAGCAAAACCTCGCGACTGTTAAATTCGATCCCCCTGTTAATGAAAGCCAAAACACCATATGCTTTCTTAACAACCCTATCCACTTAGGTGGCAACTTTGAGGGATCTATTACTTGCACACCCAGGTCCCTCTGTTCCTCCACACTGCCAAGAATCCTGTCTTTAATCCTATATTCAGCATTCGAGTTCGACCTTCCAAAATACATCACTTCGCATTTATCCAGGTTGAACTCCACCTGCCATTTCTCAGCCCAGCTCTGCATCCTGTCTATGTCGCGCTGCAGCCTGCAGTAGCCCTCAATACTATCGATGGCACCTCCAACCTTTGTGTCATCTGCAAATTTACTAACCCACCCCTCAACCTCCTCATCCAAGTCATTTATAAAAACTACAAGGAGCAGAGGCCCAAGAACAGAGCCTTGCAGGACCCCAGTCAACACTGACCTCCAGGGAGAATACTTTCCATCTACAACCACTCTTTGCCTTCTGTCAGCCAACCAATTCTGAATCCAGATAGCCAAATCTCCCTGTATCCCATACTTCCTGACTTTATGAATGAGCCTACCATGGGAAACCTTATCAAATTGTTGTACACATTGGAACTAATGACAAAGGAAGGGAAAGGGATGGGATTCTAAAGGGAGAATATAGAGACTTAGGCAGGAGTTTAAAAAGGAGATCCTCAATTAATGTCTGGATTACTCCTGGTGCTACACGTTAGTGAGGGTAAGTATGGGAGGATAGAGCAGATGAATGTGTGGCTGAGGAGCTGATGCAGGGGAGAAGGGTTCACATTTCTGGATTATTAGAATCTCTTTTGGGTCGAAGTGATTTGTACAAGAAGGACAGATTGCACCTGAATTGGAAGGGGCTCATATACTAGCAGGAAGATTTGCTGGAGCTGCTTGGGAGGATTTAAACTAGTAGGGGGTGTTTGGAGGGTGGGCAACCAAGGGAAATAGTGAGGAAAGAGATTAATCTGAGACTGGTACAGTTGGGAAAAGGAGCGAATCAAACAGTCAGGGCAGGCAGTAACAAAGCAGAGAACAAGATAGGACTGATAAATTAAACTGCATTTATTTCAATGCATGAAGCCTTAATAGCGTAGGCAGATGAGCACAGGAAATGGTTAGGTACATTACACTTGGACACTATAGCAAGTACAGAAATGTGGCTCAGGGATAGACCAGACTGGCAGCTAAATGTTCCAGGATCCAAATACGATAGGAAGGATAGAAAGGGGGGAAGAGAAGAGGGGGAGGGGGGAGTAGTGTTTTTGATAAGGGATAACATTACAGCTGTACTTCGGGAGGATATCCCTGGGAATACATCCAGGAGGTTATTTCGGTGAAACTGAGAAATAGGAAAGTTGCCACCCAGGTGGATAGTGCTGTTAAGAAGGCATACGGTATGTTAGGTTTCATTGGTAGAGGGGTTGAGTTCCGGAACCACAATATCATGCTGCAACTATACAAAATGCTGGTGGTGGCCACACTTGGAATATTGTGTACAGTTCTGGTCCCCCCATTACAGGAAGGATGTGGAAGCATTGGAAAAGGTGCAGAGGAGATTTAACAGGATGTTGCCTGGTCTGGAGGAAAGGCCTTATTAAGAAAGGCGGTGAGACTTGTGTGTGTTCTCACTGGAAAGAAGAGGGCTAAGGGGGGATTTGGTAGAGACATACAAGATGATCA
This sequence comes from Chiloscyllium plagiosum, assembly GCF_004010195.1. NCBI lineage: Eukaryota > Metazoa > Chordata > Chondrichthyes > Orectolobiformes > Hemiscylliidae > Chiloscyllium > Chiloscyllium plagiosum. The sequence goes on from NC_057734.1 coordinate 15,389,098, forward strand.
GAGGATTAGATAGGGTAGACAGTGAAATACTTTTTCCTAAGATGATAACGTCAGCTTGTACAAGAGGGCAGAAGTACAAATTGAGGGGTGATAGATTTAAGACAGATGTCAGAGGCAGGTTCTTTACACAGAGAGTGGTAAGGGCGTGGAATGTCCTACCTGCTAATGTAGTCAACTCAGCCACATTAGGGAGATTTAAACAATCCTTAGATAAACACATGGATGATTTTGGGATAGTGTAGGGGGACGAGCTGAGATTAGTTCATAGGCCGGCGCAACATCAAGGGCTGAAGGGCCTGTTCTGCACTGTATTGTTCTATGTTCTATGTTCTAACTTATTGGGATTGTATTATATACCCGTCAATAGTCAGTAGGAAATCGAGAAACAAATTTGTGAGGAGATCTCCATTATTTGTAAGAATAATAGGCGTGGTTATGGTTCGGGATTTTAACTTTCCAAACATAGACTAGGATTGCCATTGCGTTAAGGGTTTAGATTAGATTACTTACAGTGTGGAAACAGGCCCTTCAGCCCAACAAGTCCACACCGACCCGCCGAAGCGCAACCCACCCATGCCCCTACATTTACCCCTTACCTAACACTAGGGGCAATTTAGCATGGCCAATTCACCTGACCTGCACATCTTTGGACTGTGGGAGGAAACCGGAGCACCCGGAGGAAACCCACACAGACACGGGGAGAATGTGCAAACTCCACACAGTCAGTCGCCTGAGTCGGGAATTGAACCCGGGTCTCTTGCGCTGTGAGGCAGCAGTGCTAACCACTGTGCCACCGTGCCGCCCACATGGAGAGGAATTTGTTCAGTGTGTACAAGAATTTTGTGTGTACAGAGGAATTTTGTTTAGATGGAGAGGAATTTGTTCAGTGTGTACAAAAAAAATGTATTGACTCAGTATGTGGATGTACCTACTAGAGAAGGTGTAAAACTTGACCTACTCTTGGGAAATAAGGCAGGCCAGGTGACTGAGGTGTCAATGGGGGAGCATTTTGGGGCCAGCGGCCATAATTCTATTAGTTTTAAAATACTGATGGAAAAGGATAGACCAGATCTAAAAGTTGAAGTTCCAAATTGGCGAAAGGCCAATTTTGATAGCATTAGGCAAGAACTTTCAAACGTTGGTTGGGGCAGATGTTCACAAGAAAGGTATGGCCAGAAAATGGGAAGCCTTCAAAAATGAGATAACGAGAGTCCAGAGAAACTATATTCCTGTTAGAGTAGAAGACAAAGCTGGTAGGTTTAGGGAATGCTGGATGACTAGAGAAATTGAGGTTTTGGTTAAGAAAAAGAAGGAAGCATATGTAAGGCCTAGAGGATAGATCAAGTGAATCCTTAGAAGAGTATAAAGGCAGTAGGAATATACTTAAGAGGGAAATCAGGAGGGCAAAAAAGGATATGAGATAGCTTTGGCAGAAAGGGTTAAGGAGAATCCAAAGTGATTTTATAAATATATTAAGGACATAAGGGTAACTAGGGAGAGAAAAGGGCCCCTTAAAGATCAGCAAGGCAGCCTATGTGTGGAACCACAGAAAATGGACGAAATACTAAACAAGAATTTTGCATCAGTGTTTACTTTGTAGAAGGACATGGAAGATATAGAATGTGGGGAAATAGATAGTGACATCTTGGACAATGTCCATATTGCAGAGGATGAGGTGCATAAAAATGGGTAAATCGCCAGGACCTGATCAGGTGTATCCTAAACCTCTGTGGGAAGCTAGAGAAGTGATTGTTTGGCCCCTTTGCTGAGATATTTGTACCATTGATTGTCACAGATGAGGGGCCAGAAGACTGGAGGTTTGCTAATGTGGTGCTGCTGTTTAAGAAAGGTGGTAAGGCCAAGACAGGGAACTATAGACCAGTGAGCCTGATGTCGGTGGTTGGCAAGTTGTTGGAAGGAGTCCTGAGGGATAGGATTTACATGTATATGGAAAGGCAAGGACTGATTAGGGACAGCCAACATGGCTTTGTGTGTGGGAAATCATGTCTCATGAATTTGATCGAGTTTTTTGAAGAAGTAATGAAGAGGATTGATGAAGGCAGAGCAAGTGACGTGATCTACATGGACTTTAGTAAGGTGTTCGATAGGGTTCCCCATGGGAGACTGGTTAGCAAGGTTAGATCTCATGAAATACAGGGAGAACTAGCTAGGTGGATGCAGAACTGGCTTGAATGTAGAAGACAGAGAGTGGTGGTGGAGAGTTACTTTTCAGACTGGAGATCTGTGATCAGTGGAAAGCCACAAGGTACGGTGCTGGGTCCACTGCTTTTCGTCATTTATATAAATGATCTGGATGAGAACATAGAGGGTATAGTTAGTAAGTTTGCAGATGACACAAAATTGGAGGTGTACTGGACAGCAAAGAAGGTTACCTCAGAGTACAACGGAATCTTGATCAGATGGGCCAATGGGCTGAGGAGTGGCAGATGGAGTTTAATTTAGATAAATGTGATTGTCACAAAGCTGGTTTCTTTTCTCTAAAAGCTATTCCTTTTCTCAAGGATACTACGTCCTTGCTTTTTTTTCAGAGAGGTAATAAACTGCTTTCAGTGCCACTTAATCTGGTTTGGTACAGACATGAAAAGGATTTTGAGAGGCCTTTTGTTTATATGTAAACAGATGAGACTTCAAGCCAAAGTGATCATGCTTTAGAAGTGACCTGTATAATGAAAGGGGAGTGGTCAGCTCTCTTGCTGAGCAGTTTAGTTCAGTTTTAAACTGGTGAGGAGTTCAACAGTGAGTTATGTGGAAACTCTCTCTCTTTCTGTTCTTCAACTTCAACCAGTAAGCATGTGCTCCATTTATACTGGCGTTTAAAGGGAGTTTGCTTATTGGAACAGCATACATAAGTCTCGTTTGGATAGACTGAGTTCTGTAGGGGTTTTTTATTCTGTTCTTTGTGTTTCATTGTGTAATTTTGTGAATACATTTTTGTCTGTTTTAAAATCTAGTAGATAACCTAGCTACCTTACTCCGGGTAATTTTCACTGTAAACTTACCGAGGCAAATAGCAAGGTTATGGTCTGGGCTGCATGTTGAATGGTCTGGCTTAGTCCACAACAGACTGGGGGCTCTTTGTGGGATTTTGAACAGCGAGTGCTAGGTGCTAGTGTCTTTATTTCAGGTGTTGGTTTGGTTGGGTAGGCAAAGCTTGAGATAGGAATGGCTCTTTCAGTTGCCAAAGGTTTTCTGGATGTGGATGTGGTGACTTTGGACATTTTGCAAAAAGTGACTAAGACAAAGCTGCAGGAATTAGCAGAGAAACTAGAATTGCAACTGCCTGCTTCTGTGAGGAAAGGAGAGATAATTACAGCAGTAGCTCAGCATTGAAACTTGCTGGAGAAACCATCAGAATCTATAGAGATGGCAAGAATTCGATTGCAAATGAAGCAGCTTGAGTTAGAGGTGAGAGATAAGGAAAGGGAAGCAGAAATTAAACAGTTTGAGTTATGATTAAAAGTAGAAGAATGGGGAAAAGAAGAGCTGCAGAACAGAGAGAAAAAGAGAGAGCAGAGAAAGAAAAAGGAAGAGCTTTTGAACTTCAAAGACTGACACTTAAAAAGGAAAGTCAGTTTAAAAGGCTGAAGGTGAGTCTAGTGAGGAAGAGAATGAGAATGAGCAAGCCCCTGGTAGTCAGAAGCCTGTGAGAAACTCTTTAAGTATGTTCAAGCATTGCCTAAATTTGATGAGAAGGATGTGGAAGCCTTTTTCATTTCATTTGAAAAGGTAGCTAAACAAATGCAGCGGCCAGAGGCAATGTGGGTTTTGTTGATCCAGACAAAACTTGTAGGCAGGGCTAGTGAAGTATTCACATCACTATCCGAGGAGGTATCTGGGGTGTATGAGGAGGTGAAAAAAGCCATTTTAAGTGCATATGAGCTTGTACCAGAAGCCTCTAAACAATGTTTCAGAAATCTAAGGAGGGACCCTGGTCAAATCTATATTGAGTTTGAAAGGATCAAACAGAGTAATTTCAATAGATGGGTAAGAGCTTTAAAAATCGAGCAAACCTATGATGCCCTTAGGGAGGTAATTATTTTGGAGAAATTCAAACATTCGCTGCCTGAAGTAGTGCAAACTCATGTGGAAGAGCAGAGAGTTAAAACAGCAAGGTTAGCAGCTGAAGAGGCTGATGATTATGAGCTGGTCCATAAAACACAGTTTGGCTTCCAGAATCCATTTCACTCCATGAGGGATAGAAGCTGGGGCAAAGAGAAATCCACACATGGAAAGGGAAAAGTAGATCTCAGTGAAGGTTATAAGGTTAACTTACCTCAGGGTAAAAAAGAAGCCCTTGAGGGGGACAAAGAAGTTAAAAAACTCCGGCATTTTCATTGTAATAAAGTGGACCACACAAAATCACAGCATTGGTGGGCTAGGAGAAAGCCAGATGTAGAAAAACCAGACAAGCCTGGGAGTTTTGTTGGACTAGTATCAAAAAGCACAAGGGAAGTTAGACAACTGCCTCAGAGTGTACAAGATGATCAGAGGTTGCTTAAGGAGGAAGTGCCAGATCTGCTTAAAAAATACACATGCAAGGGTAAAGGTTATTCACACAGGCCATGAACAGTAGGTAAAGAGGTTACAATATTAAGGGACATAGGATCCTCTCAGTCTGTAATGCTGCAGGATGAGGAGATATGTACTCCTAAGAGACTACTGTCAGAAAAGGTACTGGCAACAGGAATTCATGGTGAGACAAAAGAAATACTCAGTTATGTAAAGTGAGACTAGAGAGTACAAAGAAGAGTGGAGAATTTGTGGTAGGAGTACTGACAAACTCTCAGCTCCAGGAATACAATTTGTCCTTGCCAATGATATAGCTAATTCACTGGTGTGCATGCTGCCTACTCTAGTTGAAATGCCAATGGAGACGCAGGCAGCTGAAGAATGTTTATCCAGGAATTTTCCCAGATTGTGTGATCACAAATCACAGAGACACAAGCTGAAGCAGAAGGGATCAAAAGATACAAATAAGGAAGCTGACATAGCTTTATCAGAAACTTTCTTTATTCAGATAAGTGGAAAAGAGAAGGAGCAAATAGGTAAACATGCCAGTATCTTTAGCTGTGCTAAGTTGATTGAATTACAGCAGAAAGATGAGAACTTAAAACAGTTAGATCGAAAGGCATTTACAGAGAAAGAAAGTGAATGCATCCCTGTGTGTTATTACTTAACAAATGATGTCTTAATGAGGAAATAAAGGCCATCATACATTCAAGCAGATGAGAAATGGGTAGAGATTTGTCAAATTGTTTTCCAGTAGGGTATAGAAAGAAGGCGCTATGAGTGGCGCATGAACTACCACTTGGAGGTCATTTAGGGGTGAGGAAAACACAAGCTAAAATACAAAGACCTTTTTACTGGCCTGGACTACACAAGGATGTAGTTGAATTTTGCCAGACGTGTCATACATGTCAGCTAATCGGAAAACCACAGGCAGTAATAAAAGCTGCACCTTTATTACCTATTCCAGCATTTGAAGAACCTTTCACAAGAGTCTTGATTGATTGTGTAGGTCTCCTACCTTAAATAAAAAGTGAGACTAAGTATTTATTAACAATAATGGATGCATTGACAAGATTTCCAGAGGCAATCCATCATGCAACATCACAGCTAAAAGGGTTGTAGAAGAATTGCACAAATCTTTTACTAGATACGGATTGCCCAATAGAGATCCAGTCAGATCAACGGTCAAACTTCACATCCAAATTATTCAAGGAGGTTATAGATAACTTAGAAATAAAGCAATTCAAATCAACTGTGTACCATCCGGAATCACAGGGAGCACTAGAGAGATGGCATCAAACACTAAAGACCATGTTGAGGGCTTATGGTCAGGATTATCCAAACGATTGGGGTAAGGGAGTTCAGTTTGTACGTTTTGTGATCAGAGATGCACCGAATGAATGGACCAAATTCAGTCCATTTGAATTAATTTTTGGGCATGAAGTAAGGGGATCGTTAAAATTGATTAAGGTGAAATTAATAAGTCAGAATTCAGACTGTCAAATTTTGGACTGTCAAATTTTAGAGAATGATTAAATAGAGCTGGAGTGTTGGCTAGGCAGCGTTTAAAAGTATTGCAACATACAATGAAACAGAAAGTGGATAAGAAATCACAAATTCACAAATTCACAATTTTGGGGATAAGGTATTGGTGTTACTTCCAGTAACAGGTGAGCCTTTAAAAGCAAGGCTTAGTGGACCGTGTCAAATTGAGAAGAAATTGAATGAGGTGAACTACTTGATAAGGACTCCGACAGAAAGAAATCTCACAGAGTGTGCCATGTGAATATGCTCAAAAGGTATTTTGATAGGGAAGGAAAGCAAGAGGAAAAGGTATTAATGATTACAGCACAGAGGGAAGAACCAAGTTCAGAGGATTCTGAATTGGACATTCCTCAAATCAAATTGGACAACGAGGAAGTTGTCAAAAATTGGGATAGATTATTGAGTTACCTTCCACAAGAAAATCAAAATGACCTGAAAGAGTTATTACTATCACATGGGGAGGTATGTGGAAATAAACTGGGAAGTACTAACCTAATTGTGCATGATGTAGATATAGGAGATGCTGTTCCAATTAAGCAACATCCTTATAGGCATAAGCCTCTAAAGTTGGCACAGGTTCAGAAGGAGAGCGCATGCTCCAAGATGGCATAATCGAAGTAAGTTACAGTGATTGGTGCTCACCCGTAGTCATGGTGCCAAAACTAGATGGTACCTAACGGTTATGTGTGGACTATTGCAAAATCAACACCATTACAAAGACTGATGCATATCCAATTCCATGGTTGGAGGACTGTGTCGAAAAAGTGGGACAAGCAACTTACCTTTCTAAGTTGGACTTGCTCAGAGGCTACTGGCATGTCTCTCTGTCAGAGAGAGCAAAGGCAGTTTCAGCTTTCCTAACGCCAAATGGACTATATCAGTTCAAAGTCATGCCACTTGGTATGAAAAACACTCCAGCCACATTTCAGAGACTGACTAATGAGGTAATTGCTGAATTACCCAACTGTATGGTGTATATTGATGACCTGGTGATTTTTAGTCACTCATGGAAGGAATATTTACAGCATTTATCGGACTTGGTTCGATTGACTTCGGAAGGCAGACTTGATGGTAAACCTAGCTAAAAGTGAATTTGCCAAAGCCCAAGTCACCTTCCTAGGCCATGTTATTGAACATGGACAAATGTCCCCATGGGATGTGAAAACGAAAGTAATTGGGGAATTTCTCACACCATCGACAAAAACAGGCAGTACTATGGTTCTTGGGATTGAATGGATTTTACTGAACGTTTGTGCCAAACTTTAGCAGTGTGGCTGCTCCACTCACCGAATTGTTAAAGAAGGGCAAGAAGTTTCAGTGGACAGCGGACTATCAAAAGGCATGTGACAGCCTATAAATGGTGTTAACCACTGCCCCGGTATTAGCCACACTGGATTACATGAAGTCTTTCAAGGTGGCTATCGATGCCTGTGATGTGGGTGTTGGTGTGATGCTCCTGCAGGAGGATGATGAGGCGATAGAAAGATCCATCAGGTATTTTTCCAGGAAGTGGAACGTTCATCAAAAGAAATATTCAATGGTGGAGAAAGAGACTTTAAGCTTGGTATTGGCATGACAACATTTCAGTGTTTATATTACCAGAAAACCTGAAACAATCATATACACTGATCATAACCCATTGCCATTTGTAGAAAAATTTAAGGACAAAAATGCTAGACTGTTTATTTGGAACTTGTTGTTCCAGCCATTCAATTTGACAATGTGGCAGGTCGCAAAAACATGATTGCCGATGTGTTATCAAGACTTGAATGAGATACGGAGACATTCGTTGGTTGGTGTGCCACGGACTGAATTTGCATGTGGTTGTCATTGTTTGCATGTTTATAGTTAGTGGAGAAAGTGAAGGCGGGAGATGCTGGAGATCAGAGCTGGAAATGTGTTGCTGGAAAAGCGCAGCAGGTCAGGCAGCATCCAGG
>NC_057734.1:15397114-15402450 GCF_004010195.1 Chiloscyllium plagiosum
TGAGACATGGTGGGGGGAGGGGAAATGAGGAAACTGGTGAAATCCGAGTTCATCCCTTGTGGTTGGAGGGTTCCTAGCCGGAAGATGAGGCGTTCTTCCTCCAACCGTCGTTTTGTTGTGGTCTGACGATGGAGGAGTCCAAAGACCTGCATATCCTTGGTGGAGTGGGAGGGGGAATTGAAATGTTGAGCTACAGGGTGGTTGGGTTGGTTGGTCCGGGTGTCCCAGAGGTGTTTATAGTTAGTGTAGTGTATATGTGTGTTTAGACTACTAACCGGGCTTTTGAGGGGTTAAAAATGAAACCATCTTTTGGTATTGATGGATCATTATTTTTAAGGGGGGAATGTGTCACAAAGCTGGTTTCCTTTTTCTAAAAGCTGTTCCTTTTCTCAAGGATACTATGTCCTTGGTTTTTTCAGAGGGGTAATAAACTGCTCTTGGTGCCATTTAGTCTGGTTTGGTACAGAGATTAAAGGGATCTTGAGAGGCCTTTGTTTCTATGTAAACAGATGAGACTTCAGGCCAAAGTGGTCATGTTTTAGAAGTGACCTGTATAATGAAAGGGGAGCGGTCAGCTGTCTAGTTCAGTCTTGAACTGGTGAGGAGTTCAACAGTGAGCTGTGTGGAAACTCTCTCTCTCTTTCTGTCCTTCAACTTCAACCTGTAAGCATGTGTTCCATTTATACTGGTTTTTAAAGGGAGTTTGCTTATTGGGACTGTTGTGTATGTTTGGAACAGCATACTTAACTCTAGTTTGAATCGACTGAGTTCTGTAAGAATTCTTTATTCTGTTCTTTGTGTTTCACTGTGTAATTTTGTGAATAAATTTTTGTCTGCTTTAAAATGTAACAGTCAACCTAGCTACTTATTCCAGGTAATTTTCACTGTAAAGCTACCGAAACAAATAGCAAAGTTATGGTGTGGGCTGCCTGCTTAAGAATGCTTTGAGTGGTCTGGCCTAGTCCATAGTATGAGGTACTGCATTTTGGAAAGGCAAATCAGGGCAATAGTTATAAACTTAATGGTAATGTCCTGGGGAGTGTTGCTGAACAAAGAGACTCTGGAGTGCAAGTGAATAGGTCCCTGAAAGTGGAATCGCAGGTAGATAGGTTAGTGAAGAAGTCGTTTTCTTATGCTTTCATTCATTGGATAGAGCATTGAGTATAGGAATTGGGAGATCATGTTGCAGCTGTACAGACATTAGTTAGGCCACTTTGAAATATTGTATGCAATTCTGGTCTCCCTCCCATTGGAAAGATGTTGTAAAACTTGAAAGAGTTCAGAAAAGATTTACAAGTATGTTGCCAGGGTTAGAGGGGTTGAGCAAGAGGGAGAGGCTGAATATGCTGGAGCTGTTTTCCCTGGAGTCATGGAGCCTGATGGGTAACCTTTATAGAGGTTTATAAAATCATGAGGGGCATGGATAGGATAAAAGAACAAGGTCTTTTCCCGTGGGTGGAGGAGTCCAGAGTGAGACATTTAGGGTGAGAGGGGGAAAATTTAAAAGGGACCTAAGGAGCAACATTTTCACGCAGAGGGAGGTGCATGCAATAAATGAGCTGACAGAGGAAGTGGTGGATGCTGGTACAATTGCAATATTTAAAAGGCATCTGGATAGGTATATGAATAGGAAGGATTTAAGGGTATGTGGGCCAAGTACTGGCAAATGCGATTAGATTAGGTTAGAATATCAGGTCGGCATGAATGAGTTCAATCGAAGGATCTATTTCCGTGCTGTACATCTCTGTGACCATAAGTATTGTTACAGCTGTACAAGGGATTGGTGAGACTATATCTGGATATTGAACACAGTTTTGATTCTCTTATTTAAGGAAAGATGTAGTGGCATTGGAGGCAGTTCAGAAGAGGTTCAGTGGATTAATCCCAGAGATGAAGAGTTCGTCATGTGAAGAGGGATTGAACTTAGTCTCTCTGGAATTTTGAAGAATGAGGGGAGATCAAATTGAGCTATTCATGATGATAAGTGTGTGGTTAAAATAGATGTGGAGCAGATGCTTCCTCTTGTGAGGCATTCTAGGACAAGAGGTCATAGTTTAGGATAAAGGAAAGCAAATTTAAAATGGAGTTGAGACAAACCAGTCCTCCCAAAGGGTTGTAAATCCATGGAATTTGCTACTCCAAAGTGCACTGGATGCTGGGACAGTGAGTAAATTTAAGGAGGAGTTGGACAGATTTCTAATTGGTGATTTCTAATTGGTATATGGAGAGAAGGCAGGAAAATGGGGGTGATGAGTATATCAGCCAAGATTGATTGGTGGAACAGATTTGATGGGCCAAATAGCCTGATTCTGCTCCTACATTTTATGAACTTACATGGGTAATATGGAAGGCAAATTGTGTTCGCTAAATCTGTATAAGTTTTCTGAGGCTCTAACAGGGTGGATAGGAGGATCTAGTGGATTAAGTGTAACTGGATTTGTCAAAACAAATCAATAAGGGTGCCACAAAAACACAAAGTGAGGCTGCACTGTTTTGAGAGTAATATATTAGGATTGAATGACAATTGTTTTGTGGTAAATACAGGGCAACAGGAACAAATGGGTAAGTTTGTGATTGGCTGGATGTACCTAGCACAGTGTCGTATGCATGAGAGCTTGGTGGCCAAGAAGTGTCTGTAACCTGCCGTTTTCTGAGCATGATCATCCTGTTCAGCAGATTGTTCTCCAACATGTTTCTCTTCTTTGTCTTCTCATGGTCCATTCAGCTTTAGCAATGCTATCGCTAAAGTGCCACTGATTTTCAGGGCCAGTAACTATGTGGAAAAACAGGGAAGAGATTGTGCCAGCTCTCTTGCTTAATTGCAGAATGTCACCAAGACGGAAATAGAGCAGCACCTTTTATGTCACAGTTATAATGGCTCTAATTCAGGCAGATCAGTCAATGACGTACGTCTCAGCCAAAGAGTCCATCTTAACTTTTAAAATGAGAGCCTGATTCTCCTGCCCTTTACAGTGAGGCCCAGGTTTGTAATTCAGCTTTGTAACCACCTCACTAACACTTCAGAATAGAAGCTGCTTGTAATGATATCGGGAAACTGTCACATCAACTAAAAATCTATGAAGCAGCAGGTCATTTCACTCCTTGAAGTCACTCCACAGTTCACTACATCCATGGCTGATGGTCCAGCTCAATGCCACCTTCCTAAAATCTCTGTATCCCAAAGAAACCAACTCCTGACATTCAACCCGAAGACTTACACTCAGGGAAGTTTATATTCCTCAGGATACAAGCCATTGTGTGGCCAAATCAAATTTTGAAACCCTCTCCTCTCTCTTGACAAAAGTGTATAACAAAGGTCCAAGTTGCAATGTGGAGATGCTGTTGTGGCACCAGCCTCTGTACTGTCACCTCTTCCTTGTTTATTTATCGTTGGGTTACCATAGGAAAGATGAAATAAAGAAAGTGCTTTTCCACACAGGGTCTGACTCAGAACAGCTGAGTGGCCCGAGAAAAGTTCACAGAAAATGTTTGCTAACTTCCATCTCAAACAGTTTAATATTCACAAGGTATGTGGCACCATGTTTAAATGAATGCAATTCCAAAGGCTTCATTAGATATCTAAAGGTAGTGCAATTCCATCTAGTTCTGTTCCTGTGAAAATGAAGATTGTTTTAGAGAGGAAATCTGGGGTCGAGATGAAATAATTAGCAGCAAACATTGTTCAAATTGAGTATGTACAGTAACCCCAGCATCAAATCACCCTGAGTCACTGCTCAGTGAAGGTACTGGACAGAGTGGCGAAAGGAAATGGAAAGCGAAACCGAACTGAGCTCTGTTTGCTGCTGGAGTTCAGTTCATTTCTCAAATACCGAGGGAATCTTTGAGGAAACGAAACTTCAGGCCGGACCGTATTTTTATTTATCTCAGTGAGTGAGCAGGCAATCAGAGGCGAGCAGAGATGTGACGTTCAGAAACCGGCTCTGAGAATAAACAGGAGGGCACCTGCAACACAGACTCTGAGAGAGAGAGAGACCCAGAGGGGGCGCAGCCGGGAACCGGGCACTTACAGTGGACACAGAGAGAGGGAGTTCTGTTCACGTCTTCCATCCAGATCGGACACCGGCGTGAACAAACCAGGGAAGACAAACTGCTGGGAAAGGAGCCTCGGAAACGAGTCTGCTGTTTAACTTTCCTGGAGCGGAGCCTCCAGCGAGGATTGTGAGTTCATTTCGTCTTTTTGTTTCGGGAATTGCAGAATTCGGTTTCTGGTGTGTGAAATGGGTTGCATAGACAGAGCTCTGGAGCAAGTCAGCAGCTCTGGCAGTCTGTGTTATGTGCCTTTGACCTGTCTGAAATAATGAACGAAGGAAGATATTAAAAGCCATTGGTTGTGTTTAACTAGAACAGCGAGACTCGGCTGGGAGTTCTGAATGGGTCATACTGAAACTTCACCCTGACAATTTCACGGAAAGGAATATCATTTCGAAGCGGTGACGATGAACAGAGCAGAAGGGCAAGTTTAAACAACGAATGCATTGTCAGGGAGATGTGTGATGAATGATTTCTGCATCTCGGTTTTGGGCAGTCTTACAAATCCAATTTCAGGCTGAGTGCAGTATCTCAAACAAAGTGCAGTTCTTCTGGACCAACTCCATCCCCTGAAGAAAACGGTGTTTATTGTTCCTGCTACTGTTGGTTTCTTCAATCTGTTGAGCTCTCCAGACTATTTAACCCATCCCCTCTCTATTTACATGTTCTAAAATTCCGTGATTTATCTGAAGTTTCTGGTGAAACATGAGCCTTTGGTGTCACTGCGTTGATGTGATATAGTGGTAGTGTCTGTTCCTCTCAGTCAGAAACATCAGGTTCCAGTGCCACTAGCTTCATGGCTGTGTCAGCGCACATTTGAACAGGTTAACATGAAGCATTTACAGCATACATTGCTACTATCCACCCATCGGATATTACTTTCAGAATATCAGTTGTACACTTATTTCTAACTCTGCTTCTGTCTCAAAACTGGAACACAGATATAATATGTAAATAGTGCAGATTTGAGGAGTCTGGGAATGGAGAGGGGAATGGCTTTGCGGGGGAGTGGAATATCTGTTTTGTCAGTGATGCTGAAATCCTAGTCCACAAACAGATAGAATCACTCCATAGGTACTGGCTGGAGTTCGGTGTTCTGCAGTATCTGATTTTTGTGTGCAGTATTTCTCCAATTGGAAATCAATCATTAAGAAGAGGTTTGATTGAATTGGGTGTACAGTAGGTACAGATTAGTTCCCTCAACTCTGTCAATGCCTGGAAAAGCCATTGCATGCTCAAAATGGTCTGAGACACAAAACACAGCATCCCCATCACTAACATCCTGT
>NC_057734.1:15402950-15424581 GCF_004010195.1 Chiloscyllium plagiosum
TTTCCACACAGGGTCTGACTCAGAACAGCTGAGTGGCCCGAGAAAAGTTCACAGAAAATGTTTGCTAACTTCCATCTCAAACAGTTTAATATTCACAAGGTATGTGGCACCATGTTTAAATGAATGCAATTCCAAAGGCTTCATTAGATATATAAAGGTAGTGCAATTCCATCTAGTTCTGTTCCTGTGAAAATGAAGATTGTTTTAGAGAGGAAATCTGGGGTCGAGATGAAATAATTAGCAGCAAACATTGTTCAAATTGAGTATGTACAGTAACCCCAGCATCAAATCACCCTGAGTCACTGCTCAGTGAAGGTACTGGACAGAGTGGCGAAAGGAAATGGAAAGCGAAACCGAACTGAGCTCTGTTTGCTGCTGGAGTTCAGTTCATTTCTCAAATACCGAGGGAATCTTTGAGGAAACGAAACTTCAGGCCGGACCGTATTTTTATTTATCTCAGTGAGTGAGCAGGCAATCAGAGGCGAGCAGAGATGTGACGTTCAGAAACCGGCTCTGAGAATAAACAGGAGGGCACCTGCAACACAGACTCTGAGAGAGAGAGAGACCCAGAGGGGGCGCAGCTGGGAACCGGGCACTTACAGTGGACACAGAGAGAGGGAGTTCTGTTCACGTCTTCCATCCAGATCGGACACCGGCGTGAACAAAACAGGGAAGACAAACTGCTGGGAAAGGAGCCTCGGAAACGAGTCTGCTGTTTAACTTTCCTGGAGCGGAGCCTCCAGCGAGGATTGTGAGTTCATTTCGTCTTTTTGTTTCGGGAATTGCAGAATTCGGTTTCTGGTGTGTGAAATGGGTTGCATAGACAGAGCTCTGGAGCAAGTCAGCAGCTCTGGCAGTCTGTGTGTGTGCACAGAACCCGGGGGGACGGTCCCAGTCTGGGCTGACTCCTCAGCAATGCTCCTGCCAGAACGGCCGCGTTTCTCCAGCGTTTGCTGGGAGTCTGATTCCCAACATCCGCAACTTTTTGTCTTTATTCGAGTGTGAAATGGGCCGTTTTGAATCTAATAAGCTCCACTTTGATCAATTATCATTGCAAGAGATGTTTAACATCATTTAAAATCTCAGAGTAGTTTGGAGACAAGATTTAGCATTTAGGTGTCATCCGAGTTTCAGCCCGGATTGAATGGCGGAGTAGACTCGATGGGCTGAATGGCCTAATGTTTACTCCGATGTCTTATTTGTTGTTATCATGTGGCCTTGAACAAATACTAAATGAAGGAAGATGACAAAAGCCATTGGTTGTGTTTAACTGGAACAGCGAGACTCGGCTGGGAGTTCTGAATGGGTCACCCTGTTTATTGTTCCTGTTACAGAGACCCCTGTCGTTGGTTTCTTCAATCCGTTGAGCTTTCCGGACTATTTAACCCATCCCCTCTCACTTTACATGTTCTAAAATTCCGTGATTTATCTGAAGTTTCTGGTGAAACATGAGCCTTTGGTGTCACTGCGTTGATGTGCTATAGTGGTAGTGTCTGTTCCTCTCAGTCAGAAAGATCAGGTTCCAGTGCCACTAGCTTCATGGCTGTGTCAGCGCACATTTGAACAGGTTAACATGAAGCATTTACAGCATACATTGCTACTATCCACCCATCGGATATTACTTTCAGAATATCAGTTGTACACTTATTTCTAACTCTGCTTCTGTCTCAAAACTGGAACACAGATATAATATTCACTGCGGCCTCGCAGCGCCAGAGACCCGGGTTCAATTCCCGCCTCAGGAAACTGTCTGTGTGGAGTTTGCACATTCTCCCCGTGTCTGCGTGGGTTTCCTCCGGGTGCTCCGGTTTCCCACCACAATCCAAAAATGTGCAGGTTAGGTGAATTGGCCATGTTAAATTGCCCGTAGTGTTAGCTAAAGGGTTAAATGTAGGAGAATGGTTCTGGGTGGGTTACGCTTCGGCGGGTCGGTATGGACTTGTTGGGCCAAAGGGCCTGTTTCCACACTGTAAGTAATCTAAGAAGTCTCCTCTAAATGGTGCAGATTTGAGGAGTCTGGGAGTGGAGAGGGGAATGGCTTTGCGGGGGAGTGGGATATCTGTTTTGTCAGTGATGCTGAAATCCTAGTCCACAAACAGCATAGAATCACTGCATAGGTACTGGTTGGAGTTCGGTGTGTTCTGCAGCATCTGATTTTTGTGTGCAGTGTTTCTCCAATTGGAAATCAATCATTAAGAAGAAGTTTGATTGAATTGGGTGTACAGTAGGTACAGATTAGTTCCCTCAACTCTGTCAATGTCTGGAAAAGCCATTGCATGCTCAAAATGGTCTGAGAACCAAAACACAGCATCCCCATCACTAACATCCTGTTCATTTCTCAACAGTAATTTGACAACATGATACTGCAGGTGAAGTTTATGACCGGTGACATTGTCCCACTTGAGATCAATCCTTCCATTCAAGTATCAGCTCTCAAGACGTTGATATATGAGAAGACCAAGATACCTGTTTACCAACAGCGTCTGGTGATACAAAATGGGAACACTCAAGAGCTGAAGGACAACAAGAGACTGTCTGACTACTGTGTCCCTCCCAGTAACACTGTCATGCTGATCGTCAAGAATGAGGAGCGCATGCAGATATTCCTGCAGAATGACAAGGGAAAACTTTCTACATACGATGTTCGTCCCTCTCAGTCTGTTGAGGAGTTTAAAGCACAAGTCCAGCGACAGGAACGTGTCCCAATCAATCAGCAGCGCCTGATGTACGATGGGAAACAGCTGGAGGATGGTCGGTTACTCGCTGACTACAATATTCAGCCAGAGAGCACCATCTTCCTCTTGCTGCGTTTGCGGGGTGGCACATTGTGACAGCACTAATACACAATCAGTGGGAGATGTTCCTCAAAACTGTTATCAAAATTTACTGCTGTATTCCCCCACTTGTACAATTCCTATGCGGTTAGGGATCACAGTTAAGATTAGATTAGATTCATTCTAGTGTGGAAACAGGCCCTACGGCCCAACAAGTCCTCACCGACCCTCCGAAGAGTAACCCACCCAGACCCATTTCTCTATGAATGTTGCACCTAACACTATGGGCAAGTAAATGGCCTTTGGCTATCACTCTTAGTTTTATCATAGATAGAAGGGGCTAGCCATGCCCATATTCCTGATGTGTACATACAGGCCTTAGCCAGCACTTGCAAACAGCAAGAGATACGTCAGGAGAGGGAGGGGAAAAAGAATGTGAAATGGGAACTGACTTTTTTTTATTGAATAAATGTTATCAAGGGCTACTGAACCTTTTTCCTTTGGACCTGGATTCAGATAAAACTCAACTTCCCTCAGTCTGCAGTTTGTGGGGAACCTGGTTGAAATAACTGGGGTCAGTAACTCACAACATATACATTCTTGCAGCATGAAATTGATTGTTTTCTGCTTCTAATTGGCAGCACCAGTGAGCTATGCCTCAGGATGGTTGATATACGAATGGAGAAACTTACCTGTAATAACTGTATAGAATGGATGGGGGAAATGATGATCAAAGTATCCTTTAGTTAAGAATGATTTAAAATATTCAATACATATTTTCTGACATCTTACTTTACTTGAGAAGCCATGTATGTATTATAAATGCTTTTTTTGGAAGACTCATCTTTTCCATAACAGGATATTTATTGCCTGGACTGTGCATTTTGTCAAGGCATATGATGTGAGTTGAAAATCAAGCTGTTTCTTTGGATTCAAGTTTAAATGTTAAATATTGCTTCTGCTCCTTCATGATCTGTAAGTGAGAATTATCTGGGAATCCACATTTGGTACATCAGATCTCCAAATACAAAACTATTTCCAGATGATTTGTCAAACCAAGTATTTTTAAATGAACAACAGGAATGTGCACTGAGCTCATGAGGTACCAGAATGAGATACATCTCACTGCAAAGTGCATCTCCAGACTTTTCTTTTGCAATGTTCTGTTTGTAAAAGGATGTATTCCAGGTTATCCCTCTTTCAGGATTGATGTGTATGAAAAGAGAATTCTTCAGATATGTACAAATTCTAGCTGATTGTACCTGATTGAATACAGTACTTTCATGTAATTTGTATGTTAATAGTGATTGTAATGTTTATACCTTTCACTGACAATAAAATTTGTCTTTTTGTTTAGACAACATGAAATGTTGTAATATAATTCTGTCGGTTAACATGAGATGTGTCAATCGCTTCTCCAATGATAATAATCCAGAACTGAATTATAACATAATTACAAGGAACAGTTTGGGATTTTACATTAAAGCACTTTTAAACATGTTGTTTAACTTTCTTGTTCCAAATGAAGATAAACAACAATTAAAACATCTTTCCAACAGAATCTGCAGTAGTGAAACAGTTTGAGGCTGTTGTACCAAGTGAAATGTCCATAATGGTAAAGAGCTGGATGGCAGCTTGTCTGGAATTCTCACAGTCAACCCCTTGTTACAATATTACCCCATGTATAAATTACTCTAGGGGACTAACCACATACAGCCCTCATCTACAGTCCTGGCATCTAATACCTCCCAGCTGCTCAGAACTGTCATAGCACCTTTCTGACCCTTGCAGGATTTCAGTGCAGCATTTTGGGATGCACTGGACTACCACTGAAATACTGCAAGGACACTTTGCATTTGGAGATAGGCACCCAGCACACGAACTGGACCAGGTTGAATCTCAGGATGTCAGCCTTCTCTCTTCGCCCTCTCTCACTTTGAGTCTGCCTTGATGCTCATAGGAGTCCTACACAAACTGGCCTCTTGTGTTTTTACTTTTGCCCCTGCACCACAGCTACAAGATTCATGATACTCTAACCCTGCATCAGTAGAGAAGGTCACAGATATTCTTCCTACACAGCTGCGCATCCCTTCAGATGGCTGAGACTGCACTGAGCTGATTGGCAAACCAAGCTGAGACAGGCAGGGTCTCTGTGATGACCTCCATGACCAGCCCTGGCGTGGGTTAGAAAATAATCCTTCTTTGCATCAGCCCAACAGTGAGGACCTCCTGCTCCCTGTGCACAAAGCAAGGTATGAATTTCCCCCCCCACTGCAATGTCTGGACAAAACACCAGTCACCACACAGGGCAGATACACACTTACGGTGTTTGCATGGGTACACAGTAATCTTTTAAAGGTGGCACTGGTGCCAGACAAGATGGTCTATTCTGGAATATCCCAGTAGTGGTGAGTTCTTTCAGGTACAGCAAGTGGTTGCACCAAGCTAGCTAGCAGGACAGTGTCACCATTGTGTTGGGTGGGCAGTTAATGAGGTGAGTTTGAGACATTATGGTGAGAAATCCCAAATGAGGACGAAAATAACTCAGAAGATAGAAAAGGCATGTATGGAGAGCACTGTTATAATAAGCATGGAGGACTTCAATATGCAGGTGGACTGAGAAAATTAGATTGGGAGTGAAATGCAAGAAAAGGACTTTGTGGAATGTCTACGAGATGGCTTTTTGGAGCAGTTTGTGTTGGAGCCTATGAGGGAACAGGCCATACTGGATTTAGTGTTGTGGAATAAGGGAGACTTTAAGCAGGCTTAAGGTGAATTTACTCTGCAATTTGAGAGGAAGAAGATAGAATCAGAGGTAATGGTATTACAGCTGAATAAAGGCAACTACAGAGACATGAGGGAGGCACTGGATAGAGTTGACTGGGAGAAGAGCCTAGCAGGAAAGACAGTGGAACAATAATAGCAGGGCTAACTGGGAGTAATTCAGGAGACACAGCAGAGATTCATTCTGAGGAGAAAGATACGTGGTACAGGGAGGATGAGGCAACCACGGCTGACTAGGGAAATCAGGGATAGCATAAAATCAAATGAGAAAACATAAAACGTGTTGAAGAGCAGTGGGAAACCAAAGCATTGGGAAGCTTACAAAGACCAACAGAGGGCAACAAAAAAAGAAATAAGGAGTAAGAAGATTAAATATGAGAATAACCTAGCCAGGAATATCAAGGAAGACTGTAAGAGTTTCTTTAGATATAAAGGGCAAAAATGAGGCAAAAGTGGACATTTGGCTACAGGAAAATGATGCTGGAGTGACAGTAGTGTGGGAACAAGAAAATGGCTGAGGAACTGAATAATTACTTGGTGTCAGTCTTCACAGTGGAAAACACGGGTAATATCCCAAAAAGTTAAGAGAGTGAGGGGGCAGAGCTGAGTATGGTGGCCATCTTCAAGGAGAAGGTGCAAGAAAAGCTGAATTGCCTGAAGGTGGATTAATGACCTGGACCAGATAGATTATACCCCAGAGTTGGAAGGTAGATAGAGTCATAGTCATAGAGTCATAGAGATGTACAGCATGGAAACAGACCCTTCGGAGGTGTTAATGATGATCTTTTAGGAATCACTAGAGCCAGGAAGGGTCACAGAGAACTGGAAAATTGCCAATGTGACACCCTTGTTTAAAAAGGGAGTAAGGCAAAAAATGGAAAATTACAGATCAATTAGCCTAAACCTGGTTGTGGGTAAGATCCTGGAATATATTGTGAAGGATGAGATTTCTGAATATTTGGAAGTGTATGATAAAATAGGACAAAGTCAGCATGGTTTCACCCAGGGAAGGTCATGCCTGACAAATCTGCTGCAATTGTTTGAGGAAGTAATGGCACGGTGGCTCAGTGGTTAGCACTGCTGCCTCACAGCGCCAGGGGCACAGGTTCAATTCCCGCTTTGGGCAACTGTCTGTGTGGAGTTTGCACATTCTCCCCATCTCTGGGCGCTCTGGTTTCCTCCCACAGTCTAAAGATGTGCAGGTTAGGTGAATTGGCCATGCTAAATTGTCCATAGTGTTAGGTGTAGGGGAATGGGTCTGGGTGGGTTGCTGTTCGGAGGGTCGGTGTGGACTTGTTGGGCTGAAGGGCCTGTTTCCACACTGTAGGAAATCTAATCTAACAAGCAAGTTGGACCAAGGAGAACCAATGGATGTCACCTACCTGGACTTCAACAAGGCCTTTGACAAGGTGCCACACACGAGGCTGCTGAGTAAGGTAAGGGCTCATGGTGTTACAGGGAAGGTCTTGGCATGGATAGAAGCTTGGCTGTCTGGCAGAAAACGGAGTGTGGGGATAAATGAATCCTTCTCAGAATGGCAGCCAGTGACAAGTGGTGTTCCGCAAGACTCAATGTTGGGATCACAACTTTTCACTTTATACATTAACAATCTAGATGAAGGAACTGAGGGCAGTCTGGTTAAGTTTTCAGATGGTACAAAGACAGGTAGAGGGACAATTAGCTTTGAGGAGGCAGGGAGGCTGCTGTAGGATTTGGATAGGTTAGGAGAGTGGGCAAAGAAGTGGCAGATGGAATACAATGTGGGAAAGTGTGAGATCATGCACTTTGGTAGGAAGAATAGAGGCATGGACTATTTTCTAAATGGGGAGAAAATTCAAAAGTCTGAAGCGCAAAGAGACTTGAGAGTTCTAGTCCAGGATTCTCTCAAGATAAACTTGCAGGTTGGGTTTGTATTTAGGAAGGCAAATACAGTGATTGCATTCATTTTGAGAGGACTTGAATATAAAAGCAGGGTTGTACTTCTGAGGTTCTATGAGGCTCTGCTCAGACCACATTTGGAGTATCGTACCCAGCTTTGGGCCCCATATCTCAGGAAGGGTGTACTGGCCTTGGAGCGTGTTCAGAGCAAGTTCATGAGAATGGTCCCAGGAATGAAAAGCTTTCACATATGAGCAACATTTGAGGACTATGGGTCTTTACTCAGTGCAGTTTAGAAGGATGAGAGGGGATCTTATTGAGGCATACAGAATACTGAATGGTCTGGACAGAGTAGATGTTGGGAAGATGTTTCATTGGTAGGAGAGACTAGGACCGAGTGCATAGTCTTAGAGTAAAGGGAAGACCTTATAGATCAGAGATAAGGAGAAACATCTTCAGCCAGTGAGTGGCGAATCTATGGAATTCATTGTCACATAAGGCTGTGGAAGCAAGATCTTTGACTATATTTCAGATGGAGATGGATAGGTTTTTGAGTATCAAGGGGATCAAGGATTATGGGAAGAAAGTGGGAGAATGGGGTTGAGAAACATGTCAGCATTGATTGAATGGTGGAGCAGACGCGATAGGCTGAATGCCCTAATTTCTGCTCATAGAATCCCTACATTGTGGAAACAGGCCATTAGACCCAACAAGTCCACACTTACCTTTCAAAGAGTATCCCACTTAGACCTATTCCCCTACCATATTACTCTACATTTCTCATGACTAATGCACCTAACCTACACATCCCTGAAAACTATGGGAAATTTAACATGGTCAATTCACCTAACTGCACATCTTTGGAGTCTGGGAGGAAACCCATGCAGACTTGGTGAGAATGTGCAAACTTCACAGCAACAAGGCTGGAATCGAACCCGGGGTCCCTGGCGTGAGACAGCAGTGCTAACCAGTGAGCCACCATGCCACCCTGTCTTATTGGCTTACCACGTCATCTTATGGTCTTATGGTGTTATAGGAGGCAGAGAGTGGGAATAAAGGCATCTTTTTCAGGATGGCAGTTGGTGACTAGAGGAGGTCTGCAGGGATCAGTGTTGGGAAATCGACTATTCATGTCAAACATTAATGATCTGGATGAATGAACTGACAGCATTGTTCTAAGTCTGCAGGTCACACAAAGATATTGGGAGCATCAGGTAGTATTGAGGAATTGTGGAGGCTAGCAGAAGTATTGGACAGGCTTGGAGAATGGGCAAAGAAGAGGCAGATGGAGTACAATGTGAGAATGTGAGTTGTTATGCACCTTGATAGGAAGAATAAAGGCATAGACTAAATGGGGAAAAGCTTCAGAAATGTGGGAGAGCTAGTTCATGAATCTTAAGGCAGATTTAGTTGGAGGTTAAGAAGGCAAAAGCAATGTAGTCATGCATTTCAAGAGAGCTGGAATACAAGAGCAGAGGTGTACTGCTGAGACCATATCAGACCCTGGTCAGATCGCATTTGGAATATTGTGAGCAATTTTGGGGCCAGTATATAAGGAAAGATGTGTTGGCATTGGGGGGAGTATAGAGGAGATTTACAAGAGTTATTCTCATGGAGAAAATGTAGAGAGACACAGAGAGTTCTTCAAGAAGTAGGCCTTTTATTTGCAAACAAAAAACCGTGACACTGAGAAAGCAGATTCTCGAATGTCCCTGAACCTCTGCGCCCATGGTTTTTAATTTTTTTTATCATGTTTCTGTTAGCTTATCAGCATGTATTAAACAAAGTACCTCACTCTAGCTACACAATAAACCAGTGATGTTAATTCCCATTATCTATTTAGTTGTCCCACTATAGTTTTTTCCTCCATTCTATTTCATGTTATTCTAATGTCACAGTTAGATATTCAGTGTCAGCTTTTGCAAAAATGGCCTTTCATTCTAGACCCTACTTAATATTTTCCTAATGTCATGATTAGATACTTATTGTCAATAGTCTCAAGCAGGTTGACTCTACTAACAATTAATTAGATATTAAACATCATGTCCCAAATATTTATGGTCCCAACCTTGTCATAATAATACTCAACAGGTGAGGCTAACTTTACTAGGTGTATTATCTCATCTTGCCACAGTGACCTTTCAGCCTCAATGTTACTCTGCTAATTGGTATAAGAGCATTCCACTATTCTTATCCCATCCTGCACTCCACAGACCCCTTGCAACACGTCACCAATGATGTTCATGCTTAACCCTTCCCATGCTTTCATGCTCTTTATTTTACATATTATCCAGTGGATAAATGGCTTATCATGAAATAAGCATTTGTCGACTCTGGGTGTGCATGAGTTGGATTTAAGAGGGATGTAGATGATGTGATTGAAACTTACAGAATACTGACGGGCCTAGATAGAGTGGATGTTGAAAGGATGTTTCTACAATAGGAGAGACAAGGATATTGAGGTGCAGCCTCAGAATGAAGGGACAACCCTTTAGAACTAAGATGACGAGGAAATTCTTCAGCTAGAGGATGATTAATCTGAGGAACCCATTGCAACAAAAAGCTGCGGGGTTCATGTCATTGAATGTATTTAAGGCAGAGAGAGAGATGGATTTTGATTGGTAAAGGTATCACAGGTTATGAGGTGAAGGCTGGTGATTGGGGTTGAGAAAAATATCAGCTGTGATTGAATGACGGAGCAGACTTGATAGGCTGACTGGCCTAATTCCTCTCCTCTATCGTATGGCCTTATGATGTATGGGTCTTGCAGAGAGAAGCTTACCATGAAATGTGACAAATTGACACAGCCAATATATGTCAACGTGCAGCCCAATATTTATGTGCAGCCAATTTATTGCAAGACCTCCATATAGATATAGAATCTGTACATTCACATACCTGCATTAGAACTAAATGTAGTCTCTGGGCTTGAGGGATTACCAAGAATAAACATATTTCTCTGCTGTACCTCGTCGGAATTTCAAAATTTGGACTTTGCTTTCATGTGGGAGAGAAACTCAAAACAATTAAGCATAAGTATAAAGGATTCTCAGGTACCATTAGCACACTTTCTTTACTGTTTCCATGGTGACACTCTTCTGAGGGACAGATCATGTTATGTGTAGATGTGTCTCTGAAGTGATTTGTAACTGCCCATCACACTTCACAACCCAATAAGGAAGACCTCAGCTGTGCTGTGAGCGCTCCAAGGATCTGCAGTCCATCATGACGAACCCTTGCTGCCCACAAAGTTAGTGAATGATCATTATTTAATTTATATTTTCTAATCAATCTTTCAGAGATATCATTACTGATCTCTGGAGCAGATGGAATTTGCATCAAAGAGTGGGGAGGACTAGGCAGGAGAACGGTCTGGCCGCTGGGGAGGGGTGCAGGGGAGGGGAAGGACCATTTGGGAGGGGGTTATGTGGAATATCGAGTGGAGACAATGGAAAGGATGGGATGAGGATGGAAATGGAACAACGGTCAGGGATTGGGGCACAAGGGGAGCATGAGAGAACCCCCCCCTCATGACCTGTCCCCCACCCCCATGTTCCGATCCACCCTACCCTCGATCCTGCCCACCTGATTCCCCACACTGACCTATCTTCTATCTCTGCCTGAGCTTTCCACACTCCACAAATACCTAACCAATCCTGGAGGTCTTTTCTGCCGCCACACCCTGATTCAATATTGTGCCTGATCTGTGCAATAATCCTTTGTTGAGCAATTAAGAAATTTTACAAAAGATAACTCAACTGGTTCTGTTAATCAAAACTATGAAAATGTTTAAAAATAATTGCCTTTTGTTTAAATGTTGCGTTCACATAGACTGTTTAAAACACTATTTTGAAAATCAGAAAGTTCAAAGGGACATTTTGCTTTTTCAAACACCTGTCTGCATAAACCTATGTGGGACATGGAAATTACTGAGTTAGAGGCCTGTGACAATTCAGAGTACCAGTGATGGAGCTGGCAGTATAGTGATTGTAACAAGGTCGGCCAGATAGACCTGACAGAGAACATGAGTTCTCTGATTGGGGTTGTTAACCTGCTCCAATCAGGGAGCCCTGGCTGATAGATATAAACAGGCAGGTGGAAATTGAATAAAGATTGGTGCACTTTGTGTCTTTCACTGTGTCTCACACCTGCACACACACACCATGGGTGCTGGGGATAAAATAAGCACTACCGCACTTAGGCGGTAGTGTGGGGGTTAAAATAAAAAGAAAAAAAAAGAAAAAAAAAGAAAAAAAGAAAAAAAGAGGAAAAAAAACGGGCAGGTCAGAAGTTCTGTTCACTTTCACAGGTGGCTCTGAGGAAGCCGGAAGCCGTACTAATGTCAAGTACTAGATTATTTCTTATAGACATTTCCTTCAGGATCTGGGATGGCAGTTGCTGATGATCTGTGTACTCGAGTCTGCAAAAGAAGCCCACTAGACCTAAATTGAGTAAGAGAACTCCAGGAGAATGCTCACTCTGGAAAATCCATCCACATCTGGTTCAGACCAGTTAAATTGGTCAGCACCGTCCAAGTCAGAACCAATCAAAATAAATGCTGGCTAAATTGTCACCTGGTTCTAATTGATGTTGATACTACTGCGGCTGTATCAGTGATTGCAGAACCAGTCTTTAACAAAATTTGTTCTGCATTCCAAACCTTAAATTTGTGTAAGACTTCAACCAGATGATAACCTATACTGAGGAATCTTTACATATTAAGGGGACAACTTTAGTCTGGTCTCACATGAGTAGCAGCTGGTCCAGTTGCCACTGATTGTGGTAAAGATTCAGGCTCAAGCTTAATGGGATGAAATTGGTTAAGAAAGTTTGCCGAGATTTTAGATTAGAAAGTGGCTGCCTGAGTGAAGTCTCAAATAAATACCTGGAGGTTTTCCCGGAAGGTCGAGGAACTATTAAAGGAGCCAAGGCCAACTTGCATGTTGACCAGGAAGCAATTCCATGATTCAGCAGGGCCCTCCCAGTACCATTTGCGTTACATGCAAAATTAGAGGCAGCAATGAAGTGACTAGAAAGTGATGGAATCATCAAACCAGTAATTTCCAGAATGGTCAGCTCAGAACATACTGATAGTGAAGCTTAACAGGCCAGTTCCCTTCTGTGGGGATTTTAAACAAACTGCCAACTGAATAAATACCCAATCCCATACATAGAGGACCTCTCTGCAAAGCTGGAAGTGGGATGAAGTTGGATATGGCCATGCATACCTGCAATTGCGGCTAGATGAGGAGTCCCAGAAATATGCTCCAATTAATACATGTAAGAGTTTGTACCAATATTCAAGGTCGCCATTTGAGGTATCATCAATCTGTGCCATTTTTCCACGGATGATGAAAAACATTTTGCAAAACTACTCCAGGTCATCATTTATTTAGATGACAGGCTAATAACAGGGAAGCGCTTAAAATGTGTTGCTGGAAAAGCGCAGCAGGTCAGGCAGCATCCAGGGAACAGGAGAATTGACGTTTCGGGCATAAGCCCTTCTTCGGATTCATTCCTGAAGAAGGGCTTATGCCCGAAACGTCGATTCTCCTGTTCCCTGGATGCTGCCTGACCTGCTGCGCTTTTTCAGCAACACATTTTCAGCTCTGATCTCCAGCATCTGCAGACCTCACTTTCTTCTCCTAATAACAGGGAAGACCAATAAAGAGAATTTCAAGAACTTGGACATAGTCCTCAGACATTTCTCAAAGACAGGCACCCAGGTATTGAACATTTATGGTATTAAATGGCAACAGATTCATTGCACCCCTGGCCTAATTCCTAAAGTTATGGAATTGGAAGCTACAGGGATAGTGGGTGCACTGGTGGACTCTTCAAGAATTTCCTAGAATCTCTGCTGAAAATTACCAAACACTTCCAGTGGCACAGTTATAATGGAATGTCTCTCTAATTCAGGCAGATCAGTCAATGAGGTACATCTCAGCAAAAGTGTCCATCTTAACTTTTAAAACGAGAGCCCAATTCTCCTGCCCTTTACAGTGAGGCCCAGGTTTGTAATTCAGCTTTGTAACCACCCTCACAAACACTTCAGAATAGAAACTGCTTGTAATGATATCGGGAAACTGTCACATCAACTAAAAATCTATGAAGCAGCAGCTCATTTCACTCCTTGAAGTCACTCCACAGTTCACTACGTCCAGCTCAAAGACACCTTCCTCCACTCTCTGTATCCCACAGAAACCAACTCCTGACACTCAAACCAAAAACTCTCTCTTGAAAAAAGAATAAAAGTGTATAACAAAGGTCCCAGCCGCAATGTGGAGATGCTGTTGTAGCACCAGACTCTGTACTGTCACCTCTTCCCTGTTTATTTATCGTTGGGTTACCATAGGAAAGATGAAATAAAGAAAGTGCTTTTCCACACAGGGTCTGACTCAGAACAGCTGAGTGGCCCGAGAAAAGTTCACAGAAAATGTTTGCTAACTTCCATCTCAAACAGTTTAATATTCACAAGGTATGTGGCACCATGTTTAAATGAATGCAATTCCAAAGGCTTCATTAGATATATAAAGGTAGTGCAATTCCATCTAGTTCTGTTCCTGTGAAAATGAAGATTGTTTTAGAGAGGAAATCTGGGGTCGAGATGAAATAATTAGCAGCAAACATTGTTCAAATTGAGTATGTACAGTAACCCCAGCATCAAATCACCCTGAGTCACTGCTCAGTGTAAAGGGTTAAATGTAGGAGAATGGTTCTGGGTGGGTTACGCTTCGGCGGGTCGGTATGGACTTGTTGGGCCAAAGGGCCTGTTTCCACACTGTAAGTAATCTAAGAAGTCTCCTCTAAATGGTGCAGATTTGAGGAGTCTGGGAGTGGAGAGGGGAATGGCTTTGCGGGGGAGTGGGATATCTGTTTTGTCAGTGATGCTGAAATCCTAGTCCACAAACAGCATAGAATCACTCCATAGGTACTGGCTGGAGTTTGGTGTGTTCTGCAGCATCTGATTTTTGTGTGCAGTGTTTCTCCAATTGGAAATCAATCATTAAGAAGAAGTTTGATTGAATTGGGTGTACAGTAGGTACAGATTAGTTCCCTCAACTCTGTCAATGTCTGGAAAAGCCATTGCATGCTCAAAATGGTCTGAGAACCAAAACACAGCATCCCCATCACTAACATCCTGTTCATTTCTCAACAGCAATTTGACAACATGATACTGCAGGTGAAGTTTATGACCGGTGACATTGTCCCACTTGAGATCAATCCTTCCATTCAAGTATCAGCTCTCAAGACGTTGATATATGAGAAGACCAAGATACCTGTTTACCAACAGCGTCTGGTGATACAAAATGGGAACACTCAAGAGCTGAAGGACAACAAGAGACTGTCTGACTACTGTGTCCCTCCCAGTAACACTGTCATGCTGATCGTCAAGAATGAGGAGCGCATGCAGATATTCCTGCAGAATGACAAGGGAAAACTTTCTACATACGATGTTCGTCCCTCTCAGTCTGTTGAGGAGTTTAAAGCACAAGTCCAGCGACAGGAACGTGTCCCAATCAATCAGCAGCGCCTGATGTACGATGGGAAACAGCTGGAGGATGGTCGGTTACTCGCTGACTACAATATTCAGCCAGAGAGCACCATCTTCCTCTTGCTGCGTTTGCGGGGTGGCACATTGTGACAGCACTAATACACAATCAGTGGGAGATGTTCCTCAAAACTGTTATCAAAATTTACTGCTGTATTCCCCCACTTGTACAATTCCTATGCGGTTAGGGATCACAGTTAGTAAGTGGCCTTTTGGCTGTCACTCTGCTCTGTATTATATGTACTGATGCCCATATTCCTGATATGTACATACAGGCCATAGCCAGCATTTGGAACAGCAAGAGTTACGTCAGGAGTGGGAGGGTACAATTCCTATGCGGTTAGGGATCACAGTTAGTAAGTGGCCTTTTGGCTGTCACTCTGCTCTGTATTATATGTACTGATGCCCATATTCCTGATATGTACATACAGGCCATAGCCAGCATTTGGAACAGCAAGAGTTACGTCAGGAGTGGGAGGGGAAAAAAGAATGTGAAATGGGAACTGGCAAGTATTTTTTATTGAATAAATGTTATCAACGGCTACTGAACCTTTTTCCTTTGGACCTGGATTCATATAAGGTCCAACTTCCCTCAGTCTGCAGTTTGCAGGGAACTTAGCTGAAATAACTAGGGTCAGTAAGTCACAACATTCACGTTCTCACAGCATTGAAATTATGTTTTTTTGCTTCTAATTGGCAGCATCAGTGAGCTGTGCCTCAGGATGGTTGCTACATGAATGAAGAGTGGGATAACTTTTTGTTATGCATTGAAACGTACCTAAAATAACCGTGTGGAATGGATGGTCAAGATGGTTATCAAATTTACTTATGTTTATTCACAATGGTGTTAAATATTTTACAAATATTTGTCTTTGCCTGATTAAACCTGATTGTATAACATACTTAGATGTAAATAATATTGTTAAGTTAATAGCATTTGTATTGTCTATGCCTTTAAAAAATAAAATTTGTCTTGTTGTTTGGACAAAATGAAATCTTGTGATGTTATGCTGTTGGTTAAAGACGTTTGCCATACTTGCCTTCCGTGGGTGTAGAAAGGCTTTACAAGGATGATTCCAGAACTGGAGGTTTAAGCTATAGGGTGAGGCTGAATATGCTGGGGCTTTTCTAAAACCTGCAGAAACAGAGGCTGAGGGGTGGCCTGAACAAGATTTATAAAATCATGAAGGGCATTGATACGTTGAATAGCTGAGGTCTTTTTCCTAGAGTGGGGGAGGCCAAAACTAGAGGACATAGAATTAAGGTGAGAAGAAAAACGTTTGAAAAGAACCTGAGGAGTACCTTTTTCACACAGAGAGTGGTGTATGTATGGAAAATACTACTAGAAGAAGTAGTGGAGGAGGGTACAATTACAACATTTAAAAGACACCTGGATGGTGTATGAACAGGAAACATTTAGAGCAATATAGGCCAAATGTTTGGCAAATGGTACTCAGTCAGATTGAGATTTCTGTTCAATGCTGAGGATTTGGACCGAAGGGTCTGTTTCTGTGCTGTATAACTCTATGACTAGAATAAGGCATCTATAACTTGGGAAGATATCCTCCCTGTTTATCTTTCCTTATCCCACCACAGGAGACACCAGCGAACACATAGCACTGATGGGTTTCATGCAGAGGATGAATAGTTCCCTTGGATAGCATTGTATAGGGGCCTGGACAACATGTCAAAGTAGACAGCCTTCAATCAATGGTTTCGAGCACAGTAAACCAAGGGTGACATTTCTTAGCAGTCCATGGGCTTGGATACGATCATTCAGCCATTCAGGGTAGTCAGATTTAGAATCTTCTCCTGGACTCTATATTCCCCTTTGTGTGCTGATCTCCCCTTTAATGAGAGAAAGGCAGTGATTGAGTGAGTTGCTTGTGTCAGTGAGGGGAAAGTGGCGATTTCTCCCTTCTTCCTGTACTCCTGGGCATCCCTACAGTTGACTGGGATCATACTGAGCTGGGTGACAAACTTCAACTAAAAGCAGGAATTTCACTGTGATAGTATAATACAGTGAGAATTTGTAGCTGGATCCAATGATTTTCTAACAGGCGATGCCACTAAGCCAAAGTTGACATTATAGTTCAGAGGCTTATTCCCATCTGACGCCAACTGTAGCACCCTACCTGGGATTCCATATGAGAGAAGCTAGCTAGATTACAGCATCGACCCTCCTCTCCACATGGCTGTGTAACATTACGTGTGGAGTGGAGGATTCAAGATGGCGGTGACCCAGTAGATCTGAGTCTGCTGAGCTCTGCCCAGGATCTGGGCAAAGTGGGGTAGCTACCCTTCCCTCATTTCTTAAACTACTAAAAATAGCTTTTTCCCAGCAGCTACAGTTATTCTGCATCAAATTTTAGCAGCTTGATACATTTTAAAATGACCAAAGGTAAAGGACCATGGAGTTCGCAACAGGCAGGGAACCCCTCCCCCCGCGTAGCAACAGATGCGTCCATAGCCGCCCTGGGGGACTTACCTGGAGAGGTGAGCCTGACCTCAAAGTTTGTTTAGCTCCAAGAGAAGAGACTCAGTCGACTTGGGAGTTGATCTTGATCATGCTTCTGCAGCATGACCGAGAGATCGAGAAACTTGAGCAGCATGTTGGAGGGGCAGAGCAATGAGCCATGGTCTCTGAGACCGCTGCTGAATCTTCCATGGGTCAGGTCCGGGCTCTGGAATGTTGAGTCGGGCCTTAGAAGAGCATATCGACAACCTTGAAAATCGTGGTCATCAGAAAAATATTCGGTTGCTGGGCCTTGCCGAACGAGAGGAGGAAGGCCAGCTTATTGACATTTTTGGAGCAATCGCTCCCACAACTGCTGAAGCTGGAGCCGGGTGCACGTTGAACAGGCTCACTGGGTTGCTGTGTGCAGGCCCGGGTCGGACCAGCACCCCCGCCAGGGCTTAGTTCCACTCCAGCATTACAGGGAAAAACAAATGTTGCTGGAGGCCTCCAGAGTTTTGGGGAAGGATCCCCAAGCCATGATATACAAGGGATCAAAAATAATGCTGTTCCAGGACTTTTCTCCACTTGTGGTATGCAAGAGGAAGGCGTTTGACGAGGTAAAGAAGCATCTGAGGGATTTAAATATTCAGTATTCCATGTGATACCCAGCAACGCTGTGCTTCAGTCATGAAGGGTCTGTGCATAACTTCAGATCACCGGAAACAGTAAAAGAATTTTTGGATGCTCTCAAATACACTGATGGGCTTGAACTATATGGACAATGACATTATTTTAGCCCCTTTTTTTCTCCTCCTCCCTCCCCCTTTCTCTTTTCCATCCTTCTTTGTGGGGAGGTTTTTTCTTTTAACTTATCTATAACTGGTTGTTGGGGGATGTTTCTGAGTTTTTAAAAAATATTTGCTGAGATTGTAATTTTACATATTTTATTTTATGTTGCTGTTTTGTTAAGGGTGTTTAGGGTAATAGTATGGAGGGGGTGGGTTGGTTGCCCACTTCTAATTCTTGTATTATAAGATATTGACATATGTTTACTTTACTTTGTAATGTCTGGGCTGAGGGCATGGCTCGAGTTGGGAGGTGCTATGGTGAGATTACTGGAAGGTAGGAGTGCCCCCAGTGGTCTCCTTTTAATTATATCTTATTTTATTTTAGGAGTAGTTCTTAGTTATTTTGATTTAGTTGTTTCAAATGTTGTATTTTTAAATTTATGCGAATTGTTTATGGTCTCTACTCAATGCTTTTTGGGTGGGGTTCTTCCTCCTTGGTGGGGGGGAGGGCTGAGAGTTTCTTGAACAACCATGGCTAATCATTTGTTTAAATGGTGCACCTGGAATGTCAAGGGGAGGCACTTGCCAATTAAAAGGAAAATACATTATCAAGTCTTAAAAAAGAGAGAGTTGATGTAGCCCTTTTACAGGAGACATATCTACTTGATAAAGAGCATTCAAAGCTGCAACAGGGAGGATTTGGTCAGGTGTTCTTTTTATCTTTTAGTTCAAAAAGTAGGGGAGTGGCCATTTTTATCCGGAAGAATCTTCCCTTCCAAATGCTAAGCCAGATAAAGATGAGTCTGGATGGTAGAGGAGTACAGGATTTTGAATGTATATTGCCCCCCAGCACATCCTTTTAAATTTGCAACAGATGCGCTCTCCAAGTTGATGGCTCTCGGGGTACGTCACATAATTATAGGAGGAGATTTTAATTGTATTATCAATCCCGAGGTGGACAGGATACCTAGGAGCTGTGTAGGTATATCTCTGAGATCTAGGCAGTTGGCTGATCTGAATATGGAGTTGGGGCTTGGAGATGTGTGGAGGTGTCTTCACCCTGAGGGTAGAGATTTTACTTTTTATCCTAACCCACACAAGTGTCATATTAGAATTGATATTTTTTTTGTCCCCTTGACCTTTCTGAATTTGATATTGTCTTGTAAAATAGGGAATATAACTATTTCCAACCACACAGCAGTGTATATGGAGGTCAAGACTAGTGATGACAAGATGGGTTCCCGACATTGGCGACCCTTTCCTATTGAAGGATAGTAAGTTCATAGAATATTTCTCGCAGGAATTTAAAACATTCTGGGGTATCAATTCAGGTATGGCCAGCAACCCACCAGTGATGTGGGAGACTGCTAAGGCATATGCGCGTGGCTTGGTTATCTCATATTCTGTGACTCAGAATACACAAAAGGTAGAACAACAATGTCTACTTGAGGCTTGCCTGAAGGCAGCTGAGACAGCGTATGTTGATAGGCCGCCGATTACTAAATTACAGCGGATTACAGCCCTCAGTGCTACTTTGAATACCGCACTTACTCAAACAGCAAAGACGGAGATACTGTTTGCGAAGCAGAGATTATTTGAGCACAGCAATAAGCTGGGCAGGTATCTAGCATACCTTGCCAGAAAGAAAAAGGCTCCCCAATCCATTATGTCTATTAGAGAGGGTGCTGGTAACTTGACATGTGATCCTAAAAAGATCAATGCAGCCTTTAGAAAGTTCTACTTCGAGCTGTATAAGTCGGAGGACTGTGAGGATAGAGCGAGGAAGGTGGAGTCTTTTTTTAAAAACCTCTCGGGCTTAACCTCGGAGCAAGTGTCACTTTTGAATGTCCCCCTGACAACCCAGGAAGTCCAGGAGGTGGTGAGGCAGCTCCAGAGCGGTAAAGCGCCCAGACCAGACGGATTCCAGGCTGAGTTCTATAAAAAATTCATAGATGAATTGGTCGGACCACTTATAGATATTGCTGTGGTTCTGTTCGCCGAGCTGGAAGTTTTTGTTGCAAACGTTTCGTCCCCTGTCTAGGTGACATCCCCAGTGCTTGGGAGCCTCTTTTGAAGCGCTTCTGTGGTGTTTCCTCCGGCATTTATAGTGGCCTGTCCCTGCCGCTTCCGGTTGACAACAAATCTTCTCCCAAACTTTGAACAATTATAGATATATATAACTATTCATATACTCAGGGTTGCCTCCCGCCCTCCTTGAGAGAAGCAAATATCTCTCTCATTCTTAAAAATGTAAAAGCCCCAGATGACTGTACTTCGTACAGACCTATGTCCTTGTTGAATGTGGACATTTAAAATCCTCTCAAAAATGTTGGCATTAAGACTGGAGAGAGTTTTACCATTTATTATACAAGAGGATCTAACGGGGTTTATTAAGGATCGCAGATCTACTAATAACATTAAAAGCGTGTTAAACATGTTACCATCCTGCCAGCAGGGAGCGATACAGGGATTAGTCATCTCCCTAGATGCAGAGAAGGCATTCGATCGAGTAAGAATGGTCATATCTTTTTTATACTATGGAACAGTTTGGCATCGGAGAGGTCTTTACCAAGTGTGTTGCAGTATTACATAATGACCCTAAAGCAGCGGTGATTACCAACGGCATAAGATTGGATAGCTTTAGTATTGGCAGAAGTTGTCGTCAAGGATGCCCTCTCTCACCACTCCTATTTACACTAGTGATTGAGCTTCTGGCGGAAGCTATCCAAACTGACCCCAATAACAGCCCCGAAGGTAGGATTGGGTAAGCATAAAATCACTCTTTATGCGGAAGATGTCCTTCTTTTCGTAAATGACCCATCGATATCTGTGACCCGCTTAATTCAAGTGGTTAACTTATTTGGTATGTTCTCAGGTTACAAAATTAATTTTATGAAATCAGAGGCCATACCACTAGGAAGTCTTACTAGCATATCCAATTTTCTGGATGGATCCCGTTTCACCTTTCGGTGGTCACTGGGAGGTTTTCTCTTTCGGTATTTTTATTACCCCGGTATTTGGTCAGCTATAAAAAGCTAATTATACACAAGCAATCTCCCTGAGGTAACAGTGGCTGAAGGACCTGAACTGAAGGGAATGTATATTTGCCAGGATTTGGTGTTGGAGAGACTGTTAGGTCTGAAGGTTGATAAGTCTCTGGGGCCTGATGGTCTGCATCCCAGGGTACTGAAGGAGGTGGCTCGGAAATCGTGGATGCGTTGGTGATTATTTTCCAGAGTTCAATAGATTCGGGGTCGGTTCCTGAGGATTGGAGGGTGGCTAATGTTATACCACTTTTTAAGAAAGGTGGGCGAGAGAAAGCAGGAAATTATAGACCAGTTAGTCTGACCTCAGTGGTGGGAAAGATGCTGGAGTCTATTATAAAGAATGAAATTAC
>NC_057734.1:15425845-15429658 GCF_004010195.1 Chiloscyllium plagiosum
AGCTTAAAAATACGGGGTAGACCATTTAGGACAGAGCTCAGGAGAAACTTCTTCACCCAGAGAGTGGTGGCTGTGTGGAATGCTCTGCCCCAGAGGGCAGTGGAGGCCCACTCTCTGGATTCATTTAAGAAAGAGTTGGATATAGCTCTCAAAGATAGTGGAATCAAGGGTTATGGAGATAAGGCAGGAACAGGATACTGATTAGGAATGACCAGCCATGATTATATTGAATGGCGGTGCAGGCTCGAAGGGCTGAATGGCCTACTCCTGCACCTATTGTCTATTGTCTATTGTCTATTTATTAGGAAAAATAAGGCAAGACCTCCAAGATCTCCCGATATCCTGGCTAGGAAGAATAGCTTTGGTCAAGATGAATATTCTCTCTCGCCTACAGTACCCCATGAGAATGTTTCCTTTGATGTTGCCAAGACAGGTGCTGCGTAAGCTTTATGGTTGGCTTGGAATCATAGATGGCTCCTTATTAAATTAGATAAGTTGCAGCTCTACAAGTAAGGGGGCGTCTATATTTTCTGGATTTCAGGAAGTACCAACTGAGTTCTCTGTTTTCATATGTGGCTGATTGGGTCTCTTGTGACCCACAATCAATTTGGTTGGATATTGAGGCTTCCCAAGCAAAATGCCCCCTCATCAATCTATTATTTATGGATAAGATGAGAGTTATTACAGATCATTGTAAAAGCCCAGTTGTATTAAATACAATCAAAGCTTGGAGGATAATGCGACAGAATGAAGGTAATTTACAAAAAACCTCCCCTTTTACTCCTATAGCAGGAACATTGGGATTTCAGCCAGGCTTGACTGACACTGGATTTAAAATTTGGGAGTCCAGAGGCATCTCCTGTTTGGGAGATCTGTTCGATGGGCAGGTCATGATGTCCTTCGAACAGTTGTGTCAGAAGTTCAGGTTGCCTAACAAGGACCTTTTTCGATATTTTCAAGTACGAGACTTCATACAAAAAAAAGACCACATTGATGACTAATCCGTACAAACCAGATATGGAAAGGAGAGTGTTTTGGCCGATGGGTGCACCCTTGGTTAGTACTCTCTACCACTCGCTAGGTAATGAGGTATCAAAGGACATGGAATGGTTATATGAAACCTGGAATCAAGAATTATGGATGGAAATCTCCTCAGAGATGTGGGAGGACATCTGGGAAAATGTCAGGAAGATCTCTATCTGTAATAGAACTCAGGCTATTCAATTGAAGATACTTCATAGGGCTCATGTGGCACCAGCGGCTTGCAAGGTTCAAGGTAGGAGTATCCCCAATGTGCCCTAAATGTAAAATAGAAGTTGGTACTCTCACTCATTGTCTGTGGACATGCCATAAGATTCGTAAATATTGGGACAGTGTAGCAAATGCCTTGGCAAAGATTTTGGCAACGGAGATTGGGTTGGATCCAGTGTCTCTCTTTCTGGGCTTTCCAAATCTTCCTTCTCTAGCTGCATACGGGAAGAAACTATTTTGTGTGAGGAAAAGCATTTTTGTAAGTTGGGTATCGGAAGTCCCCTGAACTTCTTCATGAATACGGTGCACCAAAAAACTGAATTATTTTACAGAACATGGCGGCCTTTTTTGAACTACACCGTTGCAGATGTATCAGCCATACTGTTTAGGGCCTTTGTTTAGCCGTGAGGATGATGTTTGTTGGTTCAGGGGCCCCTGGGAGGAAGAATCCCGTATAAATACGGGTTTTGTTATCACTTGATGTAATTTTATTTTGAATGTGTATTTACTTATTTACCTTATTTTTCTTTTTTTGTTGTTAGTATTGTACAATACTGTGGTCTTTTTGTATATATAGAGTCTTCTTTCTTTTATCTTATTTTGTGTTTTGGTCGTTTGTAGAGTAGATTAGTAGTTAGTTTTCTTAATTTTATATTGGTGCTGTTATTATACTGCAAAGTGGATACACTATTTTGTATTAATTTTGTAAAAAACACCTCAAAAATCTTTTTCTTTTCAATAAAAATACTTACAAAGAAAAACATTATGTGTGATGCACTTCCCATGGGAAAGCCAATGGACTAGGGTATGTGGAGTTGATTGTTAGTAGCAGAGGAGAAAGTGACATTGGTCGCAGAGTTTTGCGTTGCGACAACAAGGACCTTCTTGGTATGAGGTGCTGAAGTTCAAATTCCACCCTACAATTATGAATCATTTCTTGAGGAATGAAAGCAGTGCTAAATAACATCTGAGCTTGTGCGAAGAACTGGAAAATCTCTTTAGCATGAGTGGGGGATGAATATGATCTTGTAGACCATAAGCATGTTATCAAATGCTCTTTGTCAAACAGCCAAAGGGTACCCTGGCAACTGGAGACAATGGTGAATGTCATTGTAAATGTCAGCCCTCACTGAACGGAGCAGCCTGGGGGAGGACCTTTGGCCTTCGATGCTCAGTGCAGTAAGGAAGATCAGGAGGGCTAGCATCTGTGATGCTGGGGACCTCGGAAGAGGCTGAGACAGATCATCCTCTTATCACTTCTGGCTGAAGATACTTGCAAATGCTTCAGCCGTATTTTTTATACTGATGTGCCGTGGAGTTTGCTCTTCCATTGATTGCCCACCAAACATTCATGAATTGATTTGGCAGAGTAAACACTGAATCTTTTTATTTTAGTGTCTGAATGTCAATGTTGAGGACTGTCAGGGCAACCCATTCACAATTGTATAGCACTGTACTGCCACCTCTGCTGGGTCTGTTCTATTGGTGAGACAGGACATACCCATGGATAATGGTAATGGTTTCTGATATATTGTTGAGATGATTCTCAGGCTATATCAGGTTGCTGCTTTACTAGTCTGTGAGACAGCTGTCCTGATTTGACCTAAGCTCTCAGATAGTAATGAGGAGCCTTCGCAATTCCAACAGATCTAGGTTCACCATTGTTCTTTCCAGTTGTTATGGACCGGGCCAGACCCCCTCAAAACATTTCAAGAAAGTAGTCCAGACCCTAACTTTGCTAGTTGTCAAAAGCAGGTGTACAGTGGATATTCCAGTGGAGATGCAGCTGGTCAAACCACTTAGTTTTGAAAAAAACAGTTTATTTACAAGATCACCAAATGAAACACAAACAAAAGAGAACAGAATACCGTGAAACAACCTATTTGAAAACCCAACAGATTATCTCAACTTAATGATGCCATTCCTAATACTTGCAACAATCCCATAGACATCCCTTGGCACAAAAAGTAAAATCTAACACAGGGTCTTACAGGAGAGGAGTCAGAGAGAGATCAGCATGGACCTACTTCTTTACGGTCCAGCAGCTTTTCAACTATACTGCTAAAAACCAAACCAAACCAGAGAAAAGATGAGCCGGGAGAACTGGCCACTCCCCTTTCATTGTATAAGTTTTGTTAAACTGAAAAGTCTTCTGCCTGAGGCAGTATCGGTTAGCTATAATCAGAATGGCCCTGAATCCCTTCAACTTAGACTTTTTGGATTCTGTGTCTTTTATGACTTCTCTGAAAAAGAAGCCAAGGACACCATAACCTTGTTAAAGGAGCAGCATTGTCAGTCAGTGCCTCGATTGTTCCCAGGTGAATCATCTGTTTTCATTTCTTTCACCAAATGCTTGAGCAGATATAACCGAACAGCTTACATTTGACAGTCACCACATTGCTATCGGTCTGGAGTCACATGTAGGCCAGACCAGGTAAAGATGGAGAATATGGATCAGTGGTGCTGGAAGAGCACAGCAATTCAGGCAGCATCCGAGGACAGGCAAAATCGACGTTTCGGGCAAAAGCCCTTCATCAGGAATAATGGCAGAGAGCCTGAAGC
>NC_057734.1:15433448-15438605 GCF_004010195.1 Chiloscyllium plagiosum
CCTATTGTACTCTATGCTACTTTCTCCCCACCCCCATCCTCCTCTAGCTTATTTCTCCACGCTTCAGGCTCTCTGCCTTTAATCCTGGTGAAGGGCTTTTGCCCGAAACGTCGATTTTGCCTGTCCTCAGATGCTGCCTGAATTGCTGTGCTCTTCCAGCACCACTGATCCAGAATCTGGTTTCCAGCATCTGCAGTCATTGTTTTTACCAAAGATGGAGAATACCCTTCTTTAAAAGAACATTAGTGAAATAAGTGGGTTTTTTGATAATCAACATTGGCTTATTGGTCACCATTTGACTCGCTTTTAATTCCAGATTTTATTAATTGAATTCAAATTTCAGCTTCTGCAGTTGTGGGATTCAGACCATTGGCCTGGGTCTTTGGGTTACTAGTCCAGTGAAGACATCATTCAACACTTGACAAAGCCTCTCCACCATCTACAAAATTCAAGTCAGGAGTGTGATGGAATATTTCTTATTTGCTTGAATGGGTGCAGCTCTAGCAATACTCAATACTACCCAGGACAAAGAATGCTATTTTATTGGCACCCCATTTAATACCATCAATGTTCTCTCCCTCCAATGCACAGTGACAACAGTGTATACCATTTACAAGCTGTATTATGACAACTCAACAAGGCTGTTGAGATGGTACCCTCCAAATCTGCTACCTCTACCACCTAGAAGGACAAACATAGTAAATGTGCTAGGACATTATCACCTGCAAGTTCCCCTCCAAGTAACACACCATCGTGACACAATAATATTGTCATTCATTCACTGTTGCTGGGTCAACAGTTTGTAATGCCCTTCCTAACAGCACTGTGACTGTATCTACACCTCAAGGACTGCAGCAGTTCAAGATGATAGCTCATCACTACCTCCACAAGGGCAATTAGAGATGGGCAATAAATGTTGCTCCAGCCAACTACGCTGACATCCCATGAAAGAATAAACAAAATGTTAAATGATTTTTGCTTGTCTTTTGTGTGAGGGCCTCTGCCATACCTTAACAAAGTGTCATTTTCATCAAGTTTCATAAAGGGTTTCTCTCTGCAAGGTTAAGTGAGTTTTCTCACGTGATTGCCCCCAACGTGCCTCATTGACTACCTACCACACCTACATGACAACCATCTCATTCAATGCTTGCCTAATCCTCTTACTCTTCGTAGCCAGAGGAATGTGCCACTGCCTAGATATCACAACATATACTGGCAGCCCTGACATTGCCACCATACCTAAAATGCCAATGTGCATCTAGCTAAGTGCTGGCAGTTGTTCACTGCTGCCTTGCACCATCTCATTCATTCTTCCTGTGAATGGTGAAGAGGATAAACTGATAGTGTGGTTTGCACACAAGAAACTGCAGATCCTGGTGGATGGGGTGCTGTGGAGGTGGAATGTTTAGCACAAGAGACCACAACACCAGACGCTACCAGATTGGGCCAAGGTCACCACCTGGGTCAGTACAGTATTAAAGGTCTGGAGAAATGCCCAAAGTGCAGGAAGAGGGTGAATAACCTCCTCCATTCGACCAGGGTAAGGGCCACCAACTTATCTCTGTTACCCCATACTCATTCTCTCATTGCTCCTTCACCCACCTCCCACCAAGGCTCTATTTCTGGCACTATTGCATGCAACATCGTCCCTCACTCATTGTCACTCACCCCAATTCCCTGACATTAGTAACTCTGTCTAGCCTCTGCACTATCTATTCATTGATACCTCCCCCAGCTCTAACAAATGTGCAACATCCCTTCATATCACTCATTCCCTTCCTCTCTGATTGCAGGGAAAAACAGCCCATTAAGTGCTGAAATAGCCAGGATGGTTGCAGGGGTGCAGGTGCCTAGTTCCTTGCAAGTGGAGTTGCAGGTAGACAGGGTAGCAAAGAAGGTGTTTGCCATCATTGGTGAGTGCATTGAGTACAGGAATGGGACATCATGTTGCAATAGTAAGGGACATTGGGAAGGTCACTTTTAGATTGCTGCATCCAATTCTGGTTGCCCTTCTATAGGAAAGATGTCGTTAAACTTGAAAGGTTTCAGAAAAACTTTTCAAGGATGTTGCCAGGATTCAAGGGTTTGAGCTTGAAACCGCACCTAGGGAGAGGCTGCATAGGCTGGGGCTATTTTCCCTGGAGCATTGGAGGCTATGGGATCATCTTGTAGAGGTTTATATAATCATGACGGGCATGAATAGGGTGAACAGAAAAGGTCTTTTCCCTAGGGTGGGGGAGTCCAGAACAAGAAGGCATACATTTATAGTGAGGGGGGAACGATTTTAAATGGACCTGAAAGGCAGCTTTTTCATGCAGAGGGTAGTGCATGTATAGAATGAGCTGCCAGGAGAGGTGTCAGAGACTGACACATTCACAACATTCGAAAGATATCTAGATGGGTACATGAATATGAAGCGTTTAGAAAGATATGGACCAAATGCTGGCAAATGGGGCTAGAATAGGTTAGGATATCTGGTCGGCGCATATAAGTTGGACCAAAGGGTCTGATTCCATGCCGTATACCTCAATGACTCTGTGACTCTATGACTTTCCTCGTAGTCCTTTAATAGCCACTTGGATAATATAGGAGAATACTGCTGCACCAGTGAACCTATAGTCACCATCTCCTCACTGGCCAGAGTAAACCTGGAGGTGAAATTAAAACTATTGAACATACAATAGTGAAAGACAAGGTAGACATGCAAGTGAATACACAGTGGAGATACGTCACTGTACTTGTTTCACAATTTGTTGCAGGAGCAGGGCTGGGAGCAGGTGTGATCTTCACTATTGAGGTGCCGCTCAGGTGACAATCTGTTTTTCGGTTCAGAAAGGAAGCCCAAGGGGCTGTACAGAGAGCGCAGCAAGAAAAACAATCCAAGCCCTACAATAACATCCGTATTTCAAACCTCTGGCCGTGAATTCAATGCCCTGGTTGAATCCCTTTGTCCTTGGTAAGTACAGTAAACATATCACAAATTGGGAAACGTAAACACACCATTTATCTACTTCTCAAACAGTCAGGATACTCAGCAATAACATTCTGTAATATTTAGAGATGTAGTCAGAACACAAATCTCTACACTTTGACAAAGGAAAGGATTTTTGAAAAGGTGACTAAAAGCAAGTTGAAATCAGTAGCAGACTATTCTTTCTGATAAATGTATCATACACAGGGGATTCTAGCAGAAATGAATCTTTCATTGGATTAACATGACAGCAGAGTATATTGGGATAACCAATCAGGTTGTGTCAGGTATCAGATATTCTGATGTAACAAGGAAGGAGAGGAGAGAACTGCTGGAGATGTAGTGAGATAAAGAAGGATAAACTTACTGTCAAAGAGAGGATTATTCGATGAGCAGAAAATCAGAAACTCCCTCCAGAGGTAGTTTTACTCAATTATTAATCCAAATCTGAGACACTCTGTGAAAAGCAAAACAAAATACAAACTGCTCAGTGAAGTGATCCTGCAAAGATTCTGCTGATCCACAGTTTCCTGGATTTGTGGTACTGGCAAAGACTGTGAGTTCGTTCTGTACTTTTGTATTAAACAGGTTGTTCTGAATTTCAGTAACAATTCACACAGGAGGAGGCCATTCTCTCTGTGCTAGCTCTCTATGACAGCAGCCAAACTAGCCCCTTGTTTTTGGTGATTTGCACATTTTTGTTCACAACAGTTTTCAGAAAATCTTTTAATTCCCTTTTGAAACCCATGACTGAATCTGCATCAGCAACACTCTCAGGTGATGCATTCCAAATGCTAAATGCTAAATGTAGATAAGTGTTTGCATATGTTGCGACTGATCCTTTTCAATGACTTTAAATTAGTATCCTCCATTTTATATTCGAGCAATAGGAACAGCTTTTCCCTATTTATACTGTCCAGTTTGCTCACAATGTTGAAGACCTCTAGCAAATCACCTCTCACCCTTCTCTTCTACAAGCTTCAATCCTTTCACCTAAGTGAACACTCTAATACCTTTAACCATCCTGTAAATCTCTTCTGCGCCATCTTTTAATGGTTCCACATTCTTCCTAAGTGCTGTGCCCAGAGTTAAACATACCACTCAGTCAAGGCCAATCCTGTGTTTAATAAAGATTTACAATAACTTCCCAGGTTTTGGATTCTGTGCTTGGATTTATAAAGCCAAGGATCTCAGAAGCCTTATTGGGGTGGCACGGTGGCTTTGGGGCAGCATGGTGGCTCTGGGATGGCACGGTGTCTCAGTGGTTAGCACTGCTGCCTCACAGTACCAGGGGCCCGGGTTCGATTCCAGCCTTAGGTGACTGTCTGTGTGGAGTTTGCACATTCTCCCCATGTCTATGTGGGTTTACTGTGGTTTCCTCTCACAGTCCAAAAGATGTGCAGGTCAGGTGAATCGGCAATGCTGAATTGCCCATAGAGTTAGGTGCATTAGTCAGAGGGAAGTGGGTCTAGGTGGGTTACTCTTCGGAGGGTCGGTGTAGACTTGTTGGGCCGAAGGGCCTGTTTACACACTGTAGGAAATCTAATCTAATCAAACTACTTTCTCAATGTTTAAACATTTGAGTACATATACCTCTGCCCCTTTAGTTTGTATCCTTTTTTAAAAGCTGCCTCTTCTCATTTTTCCCACCAAAATGAATCATTTCTGTGTGTTAAATTTCACCTGCTGCATAACCAACATTCCACCAGCCAGTCTATGTTCTGTTGAAGTCTATCACTATTCTCCTCACAGTTCATCATTCTTTCAAATTTTGAGTGATTTACAAATTTTGAAATTATGCCCTGTAACCCAGATCCAGGTCACGAATGTAGATCAAGACAAGCAGTGATCCTAATGTTCTGAGTTCTGAGGAAGGGCCACTGGATCCAAAACGTTAACTCTGATTTCTCTCCACAGATGCTGCCAGACCTGTTGAGCTTATCCAGCAGATTCTGTTTTTGTTTCTGGTTTCCAGCATCCACAGTTCTTTTGGTTTTTATTTACCATGATATACCATCCTTCAGTCTGAAAAGCAGGCATTCATTATTACTGCCTGACTCCTGTCAGTCAGCCAGCTAATACCACATTGCCAATGAAACACCAAATATTATTTCTGGATGGTTTTTGCTTTTTTCCAATTATCTAACCTTTTCTGAAATTAGATTAGATTAGATTAGATTACATTA
>NC_057734.1:15438685-15454867 GCF_004010195.1 Chiloscyllium plagiosum
GTGCAAACTCCACACAGTCAGTCGCCTGAGGCGGGAATTGAACCCGGGTCTCTGGCGCTGCGAGGCAACAGTGCTAACCACTGTGCCACCGTGCCGCCCAAAATATGTTGGTCATGCCAGTATAGATGTTAATGAAGTCCAGAAACCATTTTGTAAATTAATGCAGTCATCTCCATATTGACTGTCTGCTCAAGGACTCTGTTTTCAGTCTCCTGTTCCCTTACAATTTTTGTTCCAATTTCTTCCTTCCTCCTTTGCTGAGCCCACTACCATTTTCAGCGTGTATCTCCAAAGCTCAGTGTCTTTGCTAACCAGTTGTAGATCAGACTGTGCTGTGAATGACAGAAACCTGAACAACCCTGGACCCAGCTAAACATTCATTCTTTCCAGCAAAGGTCTGCAGGATGAACCTTGCGCAATTTTACACATTGCAAACAAGGCGATGCTGAATCTAAGTGTTGCCCATCTATTGCTGACATGAAAACAGTAACTTCATCAATAATGTTCATGATTGCTTAAAAATCACCCTGAAGCAGAGAGCTCAAACAGAATCACATCTCATTTGGCACTGGTTTGAAAAGCTTTTGTTATTAATTTAAAACTCAGTCAAGGAAGAGATATGGAAAGCATAGAGCAGGTGAGATATATAAACAGAGAGGGGCCTAAACTGTCCTGTATCCCTGGAGAATTATCCATGAGATTGCATCTATCTATCTGTCCTACTCCAGTGATAAACAGGAACAAGGGAGCAGACCTCAGAGAGATTCTGCAGATTGCCTTGAGC
This sequence comes from Chiloscyllium plagiosum, assembly GCF_004010195.1. Classification (NCBI taxonomy): domain Eukaryota; kingdom Metazoa; phylum Chordata; class Chondrichthyes; order Orectolobiformes; family Hemiscylliidae; genus Chiloscyllium; species Chiloscyllium plagiosum. Next base: position 15,439,470 of record NC_057734.1, read on the forward strand.
CAATAACATAAACTATTCCTTCCACGGCTACAAATAAAGAAGAAACAAAATAAACATAAGGTGAGCTACAAGGCAGTCAGTTATGCTAGGAATCTGTCAAGGGGCTAACTATAAACTACATCCCTAAGGAGAGCTACATGAAGATCTTGATGATGTTACTGAAAGAAAAGCCAGTTTGTTGAGATAATGTGAATGATGTTCCTGTGGATCATGTACGAGTTGTTTTGGTGATGCTTAGGATGGGTGTCTAGTGAGCATGAAAACAGAATATACTGTTTGAAGGTCTCATTGAGCAGAGAATTAACTGGTGTTTATGTGGTTGAGAACTGAGAACAGGTTTTTAATCAGATTTTTGTGAGTTAAGTGGAATTACCAATCTGAAAATTTGGTGGAGGCTCATTATACTGTGCATCTTTCTTTTCTCTTCCTACTTGATTTGTCAAGGGTGTTGGAGAATTTGATTTTGTGTTATCACTTGAGTTTGCAGGTGCCTCCATTTTTCTATTGGTGGATTTTCTGCCAGTAGCTTCCAAAGTGCTGTATTGGATTTTCTATGAGTGGGCCCTGCAGCTGTGCTTTTTGGAGGAAGGAGACAGGACCAATGAAGGAAAGTCAGACAGATCCTACTGAGTGTACCTACAGCACATACAAATGGGCTAAAGATGAATGTTATGTCCTGGTAGATCTATTAATGTAAGACTGACTGAAGTATTCAGAGAGATCTATGAATTTAAAGCAACATAACTTCAAATGGTGGAAATCAGAGACTACAAAGCAGCTGGCAGCATATCACATGTCAGGATGACTGGAATCGATTGGAATTGTTAAAAATTATGAAAGGGTAAATATTGAAAGATTATTTTAATTTTTCAGCTGATGGCAACAATCCAGAGGATAGGTTTAGTATTCTTCTCAGAAGAGGAAAGGAGGAAGATAGAAATATTTTTATTTGAAGCACAGATGTAATTGAAGCCAAATTAATCATAGCACTTCAAAGCAAATTTGATCAACATTCAAAGAAGAAAAACATTAAAAGCTAAAGAAATGTTAAAGTAATGGGCTGAGTGGTCTTTCTTTTTTAATCTATAAAAATAACTCTTGATTGAAAAGGTAACTGTCATTTTCTCTCCAGATTTAGGAGCCAAAAGCTATTGGACACTTGGATACAAAGAAAATTGAAGCTAAGTTGAGTAGACAATGGGCAACAACGCAAGTGATAACTTTAGCGACTTTGAGGAATTTGACTTTGGCACCAGTGAAAACGATCTAATCAATGACGTTTCGGCAAGTTTTGGCGATTTAGACACAAATGAATACCTGGAACAATATGGAGCAATCATTTATTTATATATTGTTGGGGAGGCAAAGACATCCTTTTACAAAATTGGCCACACGATCTGCCCCCAGCGTAAACGAGCAAAAATTCAAGTTGGAAATCCTCGTAAAATTATTTACAAGAGTGTCCTGAAATTACAATTATTGAAGAAGAAACGGGGAGACTTTTTCAAGCTGAAGGATTTAGCTGAGCATATTGAAGCCGAAATCACTAAGGAGCTGGTAGAATTCAGTTGTGAATATGAACAATGCAGTAAATGGTTTGAGTTCAGTGCAGCAACCAAACCCATTTTGTATGACATTTTCAAAACAAAAGTTTACAACATTGTTAATATGAACAAAGACTGGGTCACTGTAGAACCTGTTCCTAAGAAACGCTGACTATTAGTATGATCACTGGGATTTCATTTCAGGGTCAGCTGACTGTTGGAAATGAGCATTTAACCTTTGCTATTAGACTCCAGTCTGTAAACCATTCCCAGTTATCCATGATTGTATCTATTCTATTTATAAACCTTCAATTAGATTCCAACCTGTAAATCATTTCTATGTAAACATTACAAGACCTTAATCTTGTGGTCAGGCAGCAACTTGTAAATCAATCCCAAGTCTTTGTTATTTTTTATTTGAAAATCCAAGTCCCTTGAGTAGGTTCTAGTCTGTTACTTTTGGATATCTTGTCATTCTGTCAGTGGATCTTATAGTGTTGTTTTCAGAAAACGTGGGCTCTGCAAGACACTGATTGAGCATAATTTCGACTATTGGATGAAAACCAGTGCTAAATGTTCATAATGTCTGTGGGCTCCTAGCTTTTACTCCACTAAAGTTGAAGAATGCTCATGCTGGCTTTTTGCAGGATGGCTCAGGAATTAAAGAAAAGGGTCTAGAGATTGTCAGACACAGCACTGGAGGTCCAGAAGATAAGTGATGCCTTGTACAACAGCAGGAAATGTTTTTCATCTTGGCCTCCTGTCTCTCCATCCTGCAGCAATTGCTGCTACTATTCCCAGTTCATGTCCTGCTACCATTCCTCACTTAGACAGGAGAGGACCCCTGTACCTCACAATAAGCACTTCCATTCTCTGAATGTTTCTGGAAGGTGGGGTAGCACACAACCCTTAATTTTATTAAGTGAATTCCTGAGGGAATTTGTAGAATTAAGTGTTGCAGGAGAATTGGTGAAGTGTTGACAAAGTTGAGAAAGTTTCCAATGTGTTTCAGAAATTCTATTCACAGCAAGTGAGCTGGAAATAATGAGTTTGCCTTTAAGTGACACTAGATATCCACATCAACATCATGCTTGCTCCCAAATAGGTGGTCACTGTTAAGAGGGAGCATAAGGATAAATGGTAGCTACTAAATTTTCATGTGATTCCAGTGCTAGCAAGAATTTTAAACTGCAATGAATCTCTACATGAGTCTCTGGACAGATGTCCCTAGTATAGGTTTTCATCTCCTTTATTGAGCTGGCATCTTGTGTTAAACATGGGCTGAACCTATACTTTAGCTCAAGATATCATCTTGAACAGCCACAATAATCAACAACATCTGCATTTACTGCAGAAAATCACCCTCATTATGTTTAACTGCTTAGCCAGAGAAGTTAAGATTAAGCAAAGGTTAAATCTACTTCTCCTACTCGGGTTGTTGTTTAGGTACTCATTGATGGAACTGCTGTTAAACCTTGTATTAATTGCTGAGGGAAGTTTCTGTGGATTACGAGCTGCTTTTAGCTTTACAGTTCCTGCTCTTTGTAGAAACTAAGTTATGCTCAGAGAGAAAAAAACAGAATGACTTCCTTTCTTTCTAAATTAAAAGTGATAATTTGAACTGTAAAACCTAAGACGTGGGGGAGCTTGTTAGCTATGTGTAGATGATTCTTTTTACATTAACATCAAAATGAATTTCCATCACAAATACAAATTGGGCAGAGCTGGCAAGATACTCATTGAGACAGTGATTTGGAAACTTGACAGTGTCTTATTATCAAATGCTAAACAAGGGGACGGTATGGTGGCTCAGTGGTTAGCACTGCTGCCTTACAGTGCCAGGAACCCGAGTTTGATTCCATCCTCGGGCGACTGTCTGTGTGGAGTTTGCACATTCGCCCTGTGTCTGTGTGGGTTTGTTCCAGTTTCCTCCCACAGTCCAAAGATGTGCAGGTCAGGTCAATTGGCCATGCTAAATTGCCCATAGAGATGTGTAGGTTAGGTGCATTAGTCAGGGCAAATATAGGATAGAGGAATAGGTCTGGGAGGGTTACTCTTTGGAGGGTTGGTGTGGACTTGTTGGGCCAAAGGGCCTGTTTCCATACTGTAGGGATTCTAATTCTAAAAAAAAGTGCCGAAACTGAATTCAATCTTTTCGTATAGAACATCGGGCAAATGCACATAAAGCAAGTTTCAAGTCTATTACACTTAAGTGAATGGAAACATGTTGACTTAAGAACTTAACAGATAGAAAAGGTGAAATGTCAACAGTGCATGGCCTCTCTGTTCATCTTTAGTGGGAGAGATGCTAGCTATGATTATTTTAGCACCAACGGTCCAGTAAGCTGCTTGTTTTGGGAGTTAAATCTAGGTTTGTTTTAAAAAGCTCAGTACAACCTGAGGTTACAAAATCAATTTCTTTCTTCAAGTCAAGGAAGGATCTTCAAATGAGGGATATTTGACCTGAAGATTTATTTAAAGAAAACCCAAGGTAAGCTATATTGTTATTAGATGGGTTGATGATGAGTAGGGAGGTTCTCTGCTTTCAATTCATCTGAATACTTACTGAGAGACTTAGCTGTAGCTCAAACCTGGTGTGAGCAGTTTTCAGTTCATTGAAAGCAGTTAGCTAAAATAAATGATAGTTGGATCTGTACTGTAAGCTTCAGAAAAGCTAACTTGATTATTAGTTATGTGGAAAATGCATAGGACCTAATCTCAGTTTCAACTTCATGGGGGATGTGATGAAAGTTGTGCAATTTATGTATGTGTTAATACCATTGTCAGGGTTTTGATTTAAAAATTGTGGCATATGGCTGTTGGCTGCTTTTACAAAGAGTTTTATAAAAAATAAACTAAATCAGACAGTCCTTCTCGAGGAATGATCATTCCACGATGGAGTATGAATGGAAAATTGCTTATATTGTGATGGTCTATCACAGTTGGATGAACATAAGACTACGTGCAGTTTGGAATAAGAAGTATTGTGTTTATTTTAGAAAATCCAGAGGTTGAGCATTCTTTGGAGAGTTCAAAGGAGACCTGAAAAGGGTCAGAAGCAAACATTGTTTCTTTTCTTACAGGACTATAGGGCATAGTATATTTAGTTTCTACAGTTACCTCAGTAAAAAATATTTAGTTTGTTTGACTTGTAAACCAAGAGTGTTTGGTTAGAAATCTGTAGGTTATTAGAAGCTGAGATGTCTAAGTTCTCAGTTTTGTGGGGGATTCGTGTATAAAGATTCTATTGTTCTTAGGACAGAAACTGGAGATAATCAGTTAAGTAGCACTTAAAGATGGACAAGTAATCTTTCCTGATTTTATTCTCTATGTAATATAAAATATCTGATTTATAATCATTTTTAGTATAATTTATTTGAAATTTGGGTTTTGGATTAGTAACGTTTGGGTTTTCTGTGTGTTTCAAGTTATTAACTAACTTGCAGATATTTTTGTCATCATGCTGATTAATTTTGAAACAGTTTATGAGGGCTACTTTGTCAGCCTAATGAGGTTTTCTTCACTCCAAGATTTTTTGGTTTAGCAAGGCAGACAATTGTACCACTGTTAGAAATTTATGGACTTAGAATACTTTGAAATTTAGGGTGAACACCCATAAATTAGAGGGAGAATTTTAATTTCAGTTTTACTTTGTTTTGGGCAGTTCTATGAAGCCCAAGTTTGAAGACATAAGTGTAATGCATGTTCCTGAGGAGGGGAAAATATAGTGAAGTTAGATTACCATAGAGTAAGGAGTTAGTGATACTCCCAGACTAGAGGTTTGGGATAAAACACTGAAGAGGACTTGAATATTAGTATAATTGTGAGTGATAATAATAGTTCCAGACATAAGCTATCAGAAGTTCCAGTCTCGGGCATACACTTATCTTAAACCTATCAAGGTGTTAGAGAAGGGATTCCTGGTGTTAGGTACTGTACAGAGTTGTTACCTTTTTAAAACCTCTGAAGCAGTTTTTAGGAGTAATTGGATTGTAATTTTACTGTATGTTTCAATTTGTGTTATGAATAAAACAATTCATTTATCCTATTTTATTTTCATTTCTCTCAATTAACAAACTTATTTTTTATTGATAAAACAGATTCTGCAACATTGTATGTCTAACTCAGTGAGAAACCACTTTATTAAAACCAAAAATGAATCTATCAAGCCAGATTTTAGTCTGGGATCTGACTTCTCAGATAATAACATCTCTGGAGATCATGACATCTGTAACAGATAGTATTGGAAAGAAGGTTGAAAACTTTGCTTTGCTGTATGTTTTAAGATCTTCTCTTCTTTTGTGTCATAAACTCTTTTGTCATTAAAGAAACTGGTGATTATGTTTCTGTGACTGATATGTTAACTGGTATGTAAAAATATATGGCCAACCTTGTCTGACCCAATTGTGGGATATGACTTGTCCAGTAATACCATCAGTTGAGTTCGTAATAAGTAGGAACTCTTCAGGAATTTTAAGTCATTGAATTTAAAAGGGATCTGTATCTCTTTTAAAAGAGACAAGGATATGGAATTTCTGAACATATCACAGAGGTGTTGTGCGAAGTTTAATTGCACATTCTAGAGTATCACGGTTGCTTTGAGTGTGACTAGGAAATTTCTGGAGTAGAAGATATTGTGGTGGATTATTTGAAATCTTTGACTAAGAGAGTTATCAGATAAATTGAAGGCAGACAAAGAAGCAGGTTATTGTAATGGGGAAATTCATATCCAATATGTACAGTTAATTAAGTGAAAACTGAAACTGAGATATCATAGCCAGAATAGCACAGGTGGCAAAGAAAAAAGGAACTGAAGTTGGAGAACTGAGAGAAAAAAAAATGAAAAGACTTGAATTGAAAGAAAAAGAAGTAAACAGAAACATAAAGAAAAGAAAATGCAAAGGGAAAAGTATTAGAAAGGGAGAAGAAAAAAAGAAAAAGAGAATTGGAAATAATAATCCTCGACGTAGAATAAAGAGAGTAAAGGGGAAACAGAGGGTCATGGAAAGGGAGATGGAATTAAAAAGCTTGAACTCCAAAGGGATAGGGAAGTTAGACAACATAAATTAGCCAGGGAAAAGCTTGGCGTAAAGAAGGAAAGAAGAAGAAGCAGCTTGGAGGAAGATTCTGATTCCAATGAGAGATTTGATTTAACTAAAAATGTACTTAGTGCCCAGGTTTACTGAGGGTAGAGTCAAAAGATATTGGAAAGGTAGCTCAACAGATAAAGTGACCAATGATGTTTGGACCTGAAATATTTTGACAACTACAGTTACAACTGTAGCAGAGGATCAATCTGCAGGTCATGAAACTATTGAAAAAAAACAACAATCAAAACACATGAGCCTGTCCCTCGAGTTATCAAGTAAAATTTATCATAGAGCCATAGAGATGTACAGTACGGAAATAAACCCTTCGGTCCAACTCATCTATGCCGACCAAATTAATCTAGTCCCATTTCTCAGCAGTTGGCCCATATCTCTTTAAACCTTTCTCATTCATATAGCCATCCAGATGCCTTTTAAACATTGTGATTGTACCAGCCTCTATCACTTTCTCTGGCAGCTCATTCCATACAGGCACCACCCTCTGTGTGGAAAAAATTGCCCCTTATTTCCTTTTTAAATCTTTCCTCTCTCACCCTAAACCTATGCTCTCTAGTTCTGGACTCCCCCACCTCAGGGAAAAGACCTTGTCTATTTATCCTATCCATGTCCTTCATGATTTTATAAACCTCTTTAAGGTCACCCCTCAACCACCGACACTCCAGGGAAAACAGGCCTAACCTATTCAGCCTCTCTCAAACCCTCCAACCCTGGCAACGTACTTGTAAATCTTTTCTGAACCCTTTCAAGTTTCACAACATCCTTCCTATAGGAGGGAGACCAGAATTTGATGAGGAAGAAACCCAACCAGAAATTTATAGAATTTTAAAGAGAAAAGGAAAGGCTGTGAGATCAATGGTTTTGATCACTGAAGTTTGAGAAAAAAACAAAGGGAAATTATGATGATGGAAAAATTCAGAAATAGCATTATTGTAAAACTAGAAGCTTATTTAAATTAACCTCGAGTATCAAAGATCAGAAAAGCAGCAGTTCTGGTAGAAACATATGCTGTCTTTTCAGATAGTTGCAGATGGTGAGACTCTCTTATGAGAGTCCATCAGAAAACTGAGTACAATATAAAGTATACAGATGGAAGAGGCAGCAATTTTAGGGAACAAAGAGGAGGACACCAAAGCATTAAAGAAGATAAGTTAGAACCAAAATGATTTAAAAACAACATACTTCCACTGTAATAATAATGGACATAAAGGTAAATGCAGTAATAGGAATGCCTAAGAAATCCTCAGCAAAAAAGGGCATCAAGAAAGATAATAGGTATTGCATTTGTGGTAGCAATACAAAAAGTATATGTTTCCTCACTATTTACTGAGACTGGAGAAATGCTGGGCAGTCCATAGAATTCTTCTTTGGATATTAATGAAGAGAATCAGACCGCTGGAGGTTCTGAATAATTTATCTCAAAAGGCCTGGAATGAGCTGCCAGAGAAAGTGATAGAGGCTGGTACAATCACAATGTTTAAAAGGCATCTGGATGGCTATATGAATGAGAAAGGTTTAAAGAGATATGGGCCAACTGCTGAGAAATGGGACTAGATTAATTTGGTCGGCATAGATGAGTTGGACCGAAGGGTTTATTTCCGTACTGTACATCTCTATGGCTCTATGATAAATTTTACTTGATAACTCGAGGGACAGGCTCATGTGTTTTGATTGTTGTTTTTTTTCAATAGTTTCATGGCCTGCAGATTGATCCTCTGCTACAGTTGTAACTGTAGTTGTCAAAATTATCTCTATAACTTGAACTGAGGAGGTAAACTGGAAAGATATTGAAAGACACAAGAGTAAGTCAGCCTTGGATTTGGCTGATAATACTCTTTGAATTCCATAGGATTAATAAAGGAAAAAAATTGGAGGTATATATGAGATAGCAAACCAGCCCTATTGTATATGGTGGGGTTAAAGAGTGACTTAACAATTGGAGGAGGTGTTGCTGGAATAATAAAGAAAGTCCTACAGAAGGTTCCGATTTAATCTTGGGAAATGACCTGGCAGGTTCAAAAATATTCACCTTATTGCTGTTGGTAGAGCAAACAGTAGAGGTTTAAAAAAATGACATACTACAGAAGGAACATTCTGGATTGCTACCTGTTTGTGTTGTGACTATGAATTAGCCAGGAAGAAGAGGAGTCTATGAAAAAGAGAGGTTACTTGCAGATTCAACTGTGAGATTACATTTTCAAAACATTATACAAAACAAATGAAGATAGGAAGAATGACATGACATGTTTAGCCCATCTTCTTCAATAGAAATACAACAAACAGATCCTGTATTGGAGAGAGTTATAACAAACAGTCAACTCAGAAATTGAATCTGAATCAATATCTGTCAATTATTACGTGTGAGATAATTTACTAATGAGAAATTGGAGACAAACTCAAATACCACCTGATTAGGAATGGACAGAGTCTGTCAGGTGGTGGTTCCATTTGAGTATCTTCATTAAACCTTACAAGTAATTCAAAATTCCAATGGCAGGCCATTAAAATGTGACTAAAACACAGGCTAAGATATTAAAACCATTGTTAATGGCCTAGATTAAATAAAGATGTATCCAAATTTTATCAGATATGACATGTATATCAGGCATTGGAAAACTGCAGACCTCAATTAATCTTGTTTCTTTAAATCTGATACCAGATTCAGCAGCACCTTAATAGATTGTGTAGAACCCCTAGCTAAAACATAGAATGGAAATCAGAATATTTTAGCAATAATGGATGTTTCAGAAAATTTTCCTGAGGCAATGTATTTCAGAAAAAATTATTTCAAATTGATAGTGGAAAAATTATTTCAGTATTTTACAAGATATGGATTATCCAAAGAAATACAGTTATACCAAAGTCTAAATTTTATCTCACAACAATTCACAGAGTTAATGAAAAGTTGAAAGGATAAAAAGCTTAGCTTAAGTCGTGAATAACAATTTCATCTTTCACTTATCATCCACAATCTTACAGTGTGTTGAAAAAAATTGCATGACATTTTAATGTGTTTGACTCCCAACTCCATCAAATTCCATATGTGGAGTGTCCCTTTAAAGACCAGAATTGAATTCAACTAATGAGGGCCATCGTCACACCAATTCAACCTCGTTGGTCTGGAAATAATGTGCGTATGCACTGGTTTCATTAAAAAGCTACTGACAGACAAACAGCACTTGATTCAGGATTTTCTACATATCGCAGGATCATCCCCTCCACTTCAGCTTGCCAGGAGCTTCAAATCCAGACCACTACTTTTTGGAAAGTTCAATTTTGATTAAACATAACATAGTTTTGTTTCTAAAGAGTTCTGTATTTAAAATCATTGATAATAATGATTAAACAATGCATGTTTACCATGGTTAGCACAGACAAGTCTCCATGTTCGATGTAGTAATCAAACGAAAGGTCATCAATGGTAGAATGGTGCTACGTTCAACCTCATTTATGAGTGTTAATTTAATCACTAGAGGGCACTACTTGATCAAAAATCAAATATTTTGACATGATTGTCTTCAATTCTTTTATAGGATTACTGCATAAGCTTTATTATGTGAATATTACGGTTCAAGTAATATCAGAGCATGCACCTAGATATTTGTAGACGTTAGCAGAAAAGAGTTGAATCATCAAAAAAATGGACATCGAGAACAACAAAACTCAAACAATTGGCCTCCTAGACCCTGCTCAATGCCATCAGTACAATAATTCGGACGTGATCCTTACCACTGAGATTTATGAAATCTTGTTCAAAGCATGTATGCTTCTGCTTGTACTGGGGATAATACATATCAGCAATGTCTCCTGTACAAAACACCCAGCAATGCCAGGGATCTTCCATCCTCCCCCATAAGTGCATTAATTAGAGATGGATGGGTTAAACTTGCTGAGGGTGGAGAAAATCATTTTGGAATGAGGCTTTTAAAAGAATCCAATTAAGGAGTGTTGCTGAGTTTAATTACCATTGTTGCCGAGCTAAGTGCACTCCTTTTCCAGAAAATGTTTGCATTAGTGAGTGAAAAGGAAATGAGATCATATCTGTGTGATTTCCTCGAACTGGCTCGTGTGCATTTGGATCTAAAAGAGTAAGAAAACATCTATTATGCAGATGCTTCTGGTTTGCAATGTATGTGACAATGTTGATCCCATTGGTACTGATATTCGTTCAGAAGGATAGTGAATTGTGTGGCAAGAATTCAGGACAAATTGGGAAAACTAAATTTGTGGATGCTTCAACGTGAGGAAATCTTGCATCCTGGTAGGAATGAAATCTATTGTTCTAAATTCTGGATTGTACAGTTTTTATTCATTTATTTTCAACTTTTCTTCTCATGAAAGCATAGTATCATAAAGGGATTGAGTGTGTTCTGAGCATTAACTTGGGATCTTTATTATCTGTCGAGTTCCAAACAGTTGACTCCTTTAGCCTTTTTAAAGGGAATTACTTTGAAATGAGAAAGAGGAGCAATCAGGAGGATGGTTTACGACAGATTACTTCATGTGGAGTAAAACACTAATGTAGGTATAATTGTTAGAATGGCCTGTTTCTTTACTGCAATATTCCATGGTTTATTTTAATAAAGATTTGTTGGCAGCTGGTTCACCACACATGTGTGTTGTACAGTATAATTGTGGGATTTGTGAATTTATAAGTGAAATTTTAACATGTATGAGTCAATGGGCATAGCTATGGCACAGATGAGCATGTCAAGGAATTGACTTCAACTGTCAATCTTCAGCTTACACTGAGGCAGAAGGAAAGAAAAGTCCAATCAGTAAGAGAAACCTGAACCCAAAAATTGAACAGAAAGCCTCAGGAGTGGACCATCCCACTCCAACCCTACACCAGATCAAATCCCCACTTCCAAGGAGGGAAAAAAGAAAGCTCTGAGAGAATGGAACCCTACCCACAATCATGGACCACACAACTGTACGTTTGGATTCTCCCACTCCCTCCACCCTGTGGTGTAGGTATCTCTGAGCAAGAGACTAAATTCACTTCTTATCAGTGGTGGACCTCAGAATTTTAAATAGCTTTGGTTGAAAAGCAATCTTTCAAACAATCAAGCTGTAAACAAATGCTAGATTTGATTGATTATTAGGGATGAATGAATTACAATGCCACAATCTATCAGTAAGTAGTGGGATTGAGGTTTATCAGCAACTCACATAAGGAACTGTTTCCTTTCCCGCTGTGCTAGCACAAGTGCACCCTTTATGATAATTCGGGTAAAATTAAGTTAAGGTTGAATTACAACATTTAAGTTGGAAAAAAGAAACCAGTTTATGTCAGTCCTAATCTTTCTTGGATCAAATTGTCTGAATTACAGTTCTCTATCACATCCCCAAATCTGTTTATCCACATTTTCTAGTCTAATCCTGAATGTTAACGTAGTTGCTGGCTCAATCACAAACACTGGAAATTATTTCATAGCCTCACAGCTCTGTAAAGATACTGCCCTCCATCTAAGATCTTGGATTTTATTATGCATCTATGGACCCTCATTCTAGACCCTTCAACTATTGGAGATCATCTATTTGTTTGTTCCATCCCATCCTTTCCATAACGGTAAACATTTCTATCTGATCCTGCCTTAAGCTGCATTGTTTTAAAGAAAATCTTTGTAATACCAAGCAGCATCCTAAAGGGGAAAAAAACAGAAAATATAAGAATTACTCAGCGGGTCAAGCAATATCAGTAGAGAGTGAAGCAGACATAATTTTAAGATCAATGACCTTTCATCAAACCTGGAAAATATGATCAATTTTATGCAACTGAAACGGAGGATAAAATGGAAAGTCCATGACAGTGTGGAAGCTAGGGGAGATTAAATAATAAAGGAGTTGAGGGGATAAAGCCAAAAGGACTGGGGCAAGTACAGAAACAAAAAAAAAATTGCATTCAGAGGACGAGTGAATGCCAGAATGAAGAACAGATGCTACCTGAAAACAAAGACATTGGAAATAGAGACTTAAACCCCACAAACCTACAAAAGAGAAGAAAATAATTGGGGCAGAGATTGAAGCCTGAAATTGTTGAACTACCATTGAGCCAAACCAAAAGGTGGAATGCCATTTCTTTAGCTGATGGGTCCTTTCATTAAAGATGCACAGATCTTTTTCTATTGCCTAAACTCCCATCCAGAAATTGACACCCAAATATACTGTACACATTATTCAAACTGATGTCTTATTAAGGTTTTGTTAACTCTTGGCTTTTACATCTACAGCTGTTGTGCTAAAATTTTGAATTTCATTTATTTAATAACCATAATCAATGGGAGATGCAGCCTTATGAACTTAAACACCCAAAATCTTCTGTTCTTCTACAGCGCTAAGCCTAATTCCAGGCAGTGCTTCATCATTGTTGTCTTTTAAACAATGCATCTTCTCAATTATTAACAATTACACTTGTCACTCTTGGCACTATCCCCTAGATGTTGGGAAGATGACCTTGCAGGATCAATAAGGTGTGTTTGTCATTGTAATTTCTGTTGCCTTAGTCATTGCCAAGTGTTCCGTCTGGTTTATTTCTTTTTCAGAGATCTTTAGCAGTTGATAACACTAAGTGGCTTTGGCTGTTTCCTGGCAGTTGAGAGTCAGCCACATTGCTGTGGGTCTGGTGTCACCTGAAAGCCAGACCAGGTAACGTCAGCAATTTCCTTCTCTAAAAGACATTAGTGAACCACCAGTTTTTTTTCTATCTACAAATATTTCATGATTATCACTAAGCTTTTATTTCCAGAGTCAAAAGGTGGAGTGCTGGAAAAACACAGCCTGTCAGGCATCATCCGAGGAGCAGGAGAGTCAACGTTTGGAGCATAAGCACTTCATCATTCCTGATCAAAATGTCGATTCTCCTGTTCCTTGGATTTTTAAATTTACTTTATTCATAAAATATTTTGATCTGTACAATTGGTGGTGCCATACGCACGTATACATTCTATTTCTTTACATACAGAGATCGGAATTAATCATTTGTATATACGGGTCTGTATGTTTACCATCCATATATTTAGCCGAGGCGTCAACGGGGCCTGATTGCTGAGTGGGTCCCCTGTTCTTCTTAGGCAGGCAGCCATTACACGGTGGTCTTTCCCCACCGCGCCTTGGCGGCAGCTACCCAAAGCTTCAGCGCGTCCCTCAACATGTAGTCCTGGACCTTGGAATGTGCCAGACCTGCTTCTCAGATGCTGGCTGGCTTGCTATGCTTTTCCAGCACCACTCTCGACTCTGATTTCCAGGACTAGCTGTGCTTTTCCAGCACCACACTCTCGACTCTGATTTCAAGCATATGTAGTCCTCACTTTCTCCCAGCTTTTAATTCCAGATTTTTAAAAATTGAATTGTACCGAGATTGGATTCAAACCCATGTCCCCGGAACCTGACCTGCGTTACCTTGATTACAAATCCAGTGTCTTTGTAAATTCAATGTAATCGATTATAAGCAATCCCGCGAAACTAATAGGTCATCTCATGGGCTATTTGAGGTGGTTGAAATGGATTCAGCGAATCACTTTAAGTTACCGGAGGAGAAAGCGAAGACAAGCTGAAAGCAGGAAATGGCTAAGACGGGAGAACTAAGAATGAAATAGGGCAAACCAAGGAGACAATTCTGGAATTGCTACGGAAAAGAAGCAGAGTTCCTGGTGGTGATTGTCTGGAAAACGAAACGCCCCTCGGCTATTGTGATCGTTCGGGAATGGCCGGAATGCTGAAGGTGTCGCTGTTCTGTGAGTGGCGGGGACGGGATGGGAGGAAGATGTTTAACATCGGGCAGAGAACCACCAAAAGCGAACAGCAAGAGGGCAGGGCGGCAAAGCTGAACCAACCCAGCTCCATCTGACTGTCTCTCCGGAGCCGAGATTTCCGAAGGATGGGCTACAGGGAATCGTGTGCGCTGTGCTGGGCAGAATTCTGGGATTATGAAACTCCCAAAGTTGTGGTAGTTAAAAACCGAACTTTAGGAATAATTTACAGAATTATCCAACTACTTATCATTTTATACTTTGCTGTGTAAGTACATCCCAAAGTTGAGGCTATTATTATAAATGTTGGGGCGAATACACTAATTCCAAGATACCACACAATGTTTATTTTGCGTCCATGAGTTTGATTTTTGAATCGTCGGTTTTGAGATTTTGTGTGGAGGCAATTAACGATTGGTTTGATATGTTTTCTTAAACCGAAGCCTGCGTTAAACTTGTCACTGAATAATTTCAAATCCTCGCCAATTGCAGGAGTTGTTTCTCGATTTCTGATTTCTTTAACACTGAGGGTCTTTTCTCAAACCGGATTGACTTTCAGATTGAAACAGTCTCTGCTGTTTCAACTCCGGGAGCCGAGTGTCAGCTCTTTGATTTGTAAACTTCGGGATTAATAGTAACGTTCAAGATTAACTCGAGCATATGTAGTTCAGGATAAATATTTGGATTTCGCGAGCTTCACCCCCCTCCCAAAAAAAATGTATCAAAGCGAAGTCTCGTTCTGTTTAAAAAGAATCGCGTCGGCTCCTGTGAAGCGTATGAAATATTGCCAACACGCTGGAGTAGAAAGCTGTTCTGATGCTATGATTTGGAGATGCCGGTGTTGGACTGGGGTGTACAAAGTTAAAAATCACACAACACCAGATTATAGTCCAACAGGTTTAATTGGAAGCACACTAGCTTTCGGAGCGTCGCTCCTTCATCAGGTGGTAGTGGAGGGCTCAATCCTAACACACAATTTATAGCAAAAATTTACAGTG
>NC_057734.1:15455488-15547626 GCF_004010195.1 Chiloscyllium plagiosum
CTCACAACCCCACCCCAGACAGACACACACACACAGACAGACAAAGACCCACATGCACACATATATTTTGTGGGGTGAATTTGTACTTGCAGAGTTACATTGTACTTTGCTCAAAAACTGCATGAATTTATGTAAAACTCTGTTATCTCACTTTTTAGATTAGAATCAATCTAAACATCATGGCATAGACAGAGAACACGGGGCCAATACCTTCAATATATTGTCTAGCTATCACCATTGTTAACAGCTAACCCGAGAATGCAACTTTAAAAACAAGGTTTTGTGATTTACACATGAAAGAAGTGAAACTATCATTGTATTCTAACAGATGAAAGGCTTAACAGAAAATCAATTTTTCAATGTATAACTTCAGTTACATCACACTGTAAATTTTTGCTATAAATTCTGTGTTACGATTGAGCCCTCCACTATCACCTCATGAAGGAGCGTCGCTCCGAAAGCTAGTGTGCTTCCAATTAAAACTGTTGGACTATAACCTGGTGCTGCGTGATTTTTAGTTTTGATGCTAGATCACATTAGGCAGAGCTTGCTTTTTCACACCTAAGACAGAGTAACCTTGGTCAAAATGGTAAATCGCTGCAAACACAAACTAAACATCTGGACGGGTATATGAATAGGAAAGATTTAGAGTGATATGGGCCTGGGTCAGATTGAGATGTCTGGTCAGCATGGATTAGTTAGACGGAAGGATCTGTTTGTCTCTGAACTCTGACTCTAATTGCAGCTTGTTCGATTTACCACAAAGTAGCTACTTCTATTGGGCATTGCTTGATAAGGTATGGCCAGTTTTAATTTGGCTAATATTTTTATTTCCCATTTTGCTATCACGATTTTCTACAACCGGACTGTGAAGGTGTAGTGGAGTTTAAAATCCAGCCAAGAGTTTGAATAAGTTGTAGGAGTTACATATTTATGGAGCCACTTATTTATATTCAGCTTCTGCCAAACTCATCATAATGAAACAGAATGTAAGGTACCTGTGTCTGACAGTTTTTGGCAGCAGTCCTGTCAATACCATTACTTCTCTGAATTCTACTTTTGATCTCCCCTACATTGAAAGCACGGTTTTGTACCACCACCCTATTCATTGTCTCAAAGACTTTTTTGATCCAATCCCCAGTCTTCATACGATTGAAGGAAACAGTCCGAGCCTGTTAAGGCCCCTTAGTAAACTTGAAAAGTTAGAACTGGTATCATCGTTGCCTTTTCTGTTTTTACCCATTCTCCAGTATGTCAATACCTTTTTATATGATGCAAAGACTAGAGCTATGCACAGTACTGTGTGGTCTAATCAAGATTCCATACAAGTGTGCATAATGTCTCTGTTTCTTAACTCTTTCCTTCAGAAGAAATAACTCCCAGAGTTCAGTTTACCTTTTTAAAACATTTTTCCAACCTATTTGTCTATTTCCCTAAAAATATTTGCACTATTACCCTATTTGAATACTTACAGCATCTTGGATGTGTTAAAATATCCCAAGACACTTCGTTAAATAACAGAAAAATAATTGCTATTTATGTATGGATATGTGTTACTGATTGAAGGTTTCGAGGTGAAGAGGTGAAGAAAGTGGTAGTGGAACCAGCAAATAAAAGAGAAAATGTTTGTTTAATGCAGGTAAAACTAGCAGCACTTTGATCTCTGCAGTGCAATCGCACCAAAGTCATGCATTAACAACTTCAAAGATTGGTTTTAAAATGGGTTAGGAGCCCTCTCACAGTTGCAGCAGCTGTTGATTAATGGGCAGCTTATTGACAATCTATCAATCGGTCATTGTAACCAGCAATTGGCCATCATCGTTTCTAGCAACATTAACAGGGATGCTAGTTGCTCATTATATAATGTATTAGATGGTTTAGGGAGATGTTTTAGTTATTTTTTAAACCAAACTCAATGTTTTTAGTTCAGCTGTGAAAAGTTCTGATTTTTTAAAAAGGGTTTCTAACAATGTTTCTTCATGTCTGTGCAACAATTGAGCAGAAGGAGGGGAGACAGTAGAAGCATGGGGGAAACAAAGATATAGCTGCATAGAGAGAAAATAGGCAGAGGCAAACTTCTAGGATTCGTTCAGCTTCCAGCAGAGTTTAGAACATAGGACAGTTACAGGAATGTGCCCTTTAGTCCACAATGTTGTGCTGAACATGACTCCAAATTGAACTAATCCCTTCTGCCTGCTCTTGGTCCATATCCCTCCACTTATTACATACAAATTTACTTATCTAAAAGTCTTTAAATTTCCCCTTTTTGTATCTGCATCCTCCTCCATCGCCACCCTAGCAGTGCATTCCAGCCACCTACCTGTGTTTAAAAAAAAAAGCTTGTCCCTCACATTTCCTTTGAACTCTCCCCTCTCACCTTAAATGCATGCCCTTAGTATTAGACACTCCAACTCTGGGGGTAAAATCATTCTCTAAGGAGAGGTTCATAATGTGGCTGTGCTTCTCCAGGGGACTTGTCACAGAGTAATGTTGCTTCCTGCAGCAAGAACTGCAGTCATCCACCACAGCTAGCACAGTGTTTCCTTGGGGCAGGCAAAGTTGTCCCTCAACATCCCCTTTTTGTTTTTGCCATTGACCCCTTTGGGTTGTAACAGATTGCTTCATATAATTTCATGCCTGCTATACTTTGTAAATACTGGAGAATATTTTAAACTGCTAGCTGCACAGTCCTTACTTAAAAGTTGGCTT
The DNA here is from genome assembly GCF_004010195.1 of Chiloscyllium plagiosum. Lineage (NCBI taxonomy): Eukaryota > Metazoa > Chordata > Chondrichthyes > Orectolobiformes > Hemiscylliidae > Chiloscyllium > Chiloscyllium plagiosum. Next base: position 15,458,198 of record NC_057734.1, read on the forward strand.
TTGGAACTCTGATACACTTAGTTATTCACCAAACCCAATTTCCTGGCAGGTCCTTGAATGGACTCTCAATATACACACCCAAAACAGGCAGAAAGTTGGATAAAGGCTCCTGTGCATGTAAGAGGGTGTCTGCTCAGCTTTCAAGGAGAAGTGGCAAATGCCACTCCCAGATGTTGAAAGAATTAATTCACATCACAAGACCCAATTCAAACATTTAGTTGCATTTATTCATTTCAGTGGATCTTTGTATTTTTGAGCCTACCTCTCTACTGAGTTCTGTTGCAGAACCCTTTGTGCTAGTTGTGTTCTAGAACACAATTTCATGGTGACTTATTTTAAAGAAGGGAGGGTAATAGTAATAGCAAACTGAAAACTTTATGGATGCAAAATTGACTGCATTGTGTGTGGAATGTGCATCCAAACACCTTTGCCAAGTTTACTCCAAATGAAGCTTTTAGTTTTAATTATCTTTAAAGTGAAATAGATTTAAAGCCAAGGAAAGTAAAATTGCTGCAAAAGGGTCCACGTGGTGATTGCATCTAGTTCTATCACTGTGTGGTAGGAAAGACAAAAGTAAACTGGCATTCCCTAATGTTAATATGTGCTCCACTGACTGAAAGATGCAACAGAACAATTCATTCTGTGAGACAGGAACAAATGAAGACCTCTTTTGAAGGTGTCAAGAATAGCCAGTATTAAATTAACTTAGCTAAAGCTTTTCAGTCACCAACAGGAGAGAAAAATGAAATAGCCTCCATACACTGCTGTGAGCTTGGTTAACCTAAGAGAATTAATAATTTGTGTTTTTGATTTGTGCAGGTACGTTTTTATAATTCAAAAATCATACCAAGAAAGAGAGAATGCTCCAGAGAGTTCTGTCATCACCAAGATGAAAGGAATTGCAATGTCAAATTCATCCCTGGGAGTGAAAATATGGGATGTGGTAGAGTATGTTCATCCACCAGAGGTAGGGCCTGGACGGTATTCTTTCCACTGAAGGAATCAAATCTTGCAGGGTTACATTCCTATGGGCACTTCCATGTCTTTGGTGTTCTCAAGTGTCTAGTTTGCATGTGTCAGCCAGATGTTTTGTACTGGAATGACTCTCAAATATTGAGAAAATAAGCGAAAGCCACTGCCTTCAGTGGGTGTGAACTTCCAGTTGTGTGATAGATCAGGGGCAGGAATCTGTGATGACATTATTCTCTGCTTTGCCCAGGAGCTTTGGGCCAAATTGAATGCCTTGCCCATGCCCCCACTTCTCACGGCAGGTTTGCTGGGCAGGCGACATTTAATCATATGGGAATGTGGCGATCACACCATCTTCTCATTCTCTGCCTGATTACATCTGTTCCTTTCCACATGCTGTCATCACTGGAATTCACTCAGTGATGGGCAGGAGACTGGCTATGATGGATACCTGAAAAACAAACACTGTTAATGACAGAGCTTCATCACCTCCCACACCCCCCTCCACCAACCTACACCCCCCCCGCCCTTGCTGCTAAATCCCCCTTCCTGACATCACTGACATATGTCCATTGACAATCCCATGATTTGGGAGGGTATAGTGTCCGAGTGGCACTACCCACTGGCCAGTAGCTCTTACTCAGTAACTGGAACTTCTGCCTGAGGTTCTTTATTCTGGTGAGGGCTTTCTGCTGCACTATTATTGATGTTTAATTTGGCCTTCTCAAAGAGGTGATATGTGGAAGACCCGTATTACTTCCAGTAACCTCAGGCTGGAATGGCGATACATAATGATCATTCAGAGTATTTTACATGAAGGAAAAAATTGATATTGAATGCATTTTTTATATTGCTACTTAAGACTTTGCAATTGATTAAACAAAGTAAGTTTGATCACAGACAATTGTCACATGCTCAGTCAGAGCCCAGCTTTACCCCATCCACTTGTACAATATCAAAATTGATCCATTTCTGTCACTGCAATAATCTTTCGGTAGTGCATTGAACTACTACTCTGGAGTATGTGCTCAAGACCTGAAGCAAGCCATCGCCGAACCAAGGCTAACAGCTACACTGATAATTTTCACAGGAATATTTTTGTCTTGATTTATGTCATTTGTATGTTGTAAGCTTCATGACAAAGGAACACATACCATCCACATGGCTTATCACACCCTACTAGTTAACAAAACCTTCGTTTAACAGAGTAAAGTGACTTATTCCCTCACCTGTATTGAATGAGTCCTTGTCTCCTGATGAAATTCTTGTGATTTCCAAACTACTCTTGTAGAACTCTAATTCCTCCCAACTACCTTGAACTGTTGACTGTATTTCTCACCTTTTTTTTAATTCTAGGGTCGTGATATTTTCAGTGTTACTGTACGAACCATAACCACACCATTGCAGAAGCTGCAGTACTGTCCTGAGGTAAGATCCTGTCTAATGATATTGAAATCCGCCTTCCACCAGTTTGGACACTTCACGTATACACTGTCCTTGTCCCTTTACATATTGGCTTTGAAACTTACAGTTACAGTCCCTATTCTCAAAATACTCAACTGCTGAATTTTCAACCGCTGGATTCGCTAGGATTGGGTTGAGCACTGCTCCATCGCTAGTTTGGCTATCTACATACTGGGAGAAAGTGAGGACTGCAGATGTTGGAGGTTAGAGTCAAGAGTGTGGTGCTGGGAAAGCAGAGCAGGCCAGTCTGCATCCAAGGAGCAGGAGAATTAACATTTCGGGCACTGTCCTGGATGCACTTTAAAAATTACACCCGTCTCATTCTTTCACACAAAGGCAATCTCTGTTAATGTGAGCATAGTTGAAGTCCCCTCCAACTTTAACCCTTTTCTCTCATGCCTTTCTATGATTTTTGTACATAGCTATTGCTCTATCTCTCCATGACTTTGCTGGGTTTACAGTACAGTAATCACACCCTTTTTTTTAGTTCTAAGCTCGTTTAAGACCCTTCTGAGACATCCACCCTCATTACTGCTGTGATGGTTTCCTTTATCAATATGCTATAGTCCCGCCTCCTTTTCTTGCTCCCCCCACCCCATTCATCCTGCCTGAAACTTCTATAACCTGAAATGTTGAGCTGCCAGTCTTGTTCTTCCTTCAACTATGTCTCAGCAATTGTAATAATGTCATATTCCCACGTACTGATCTAAGTTCATCCACCCAACAAGTCAAACTCCCTGTATTAAACAGACTGTGTTATACAGTCAGGAGGGTGTTCTCTGGGTGTTCTCAACATTGACTGCAGACCCCATGAAGTCTCATGGCTTCAGGTTAAACTTGGGCAAGGAAACCTCCTGCTGTTTACTACGTACGGTTCTACCTCAGCTGATGAATCAGTACTCCTCCGTGTTGAACAACATTCAGAAGAAGCATTGAAGGGCACAAAATGTACTCTGGGTGGGGGATTTCAATCTGCACCACCAAGAGTGACTTAGCAGCAGTATGACTGAGCTGTTCAGGTCCTAAAGGACATAGCTGCTTGACTGGGTCTGTTAGAGACATAAGAAAACTGCAGATACTGCAATCCAAGGTCGACAGCAAGCCAGGCAGCATCAGGAAGTGGAGAAGTCAATGTTTCAGATGTAACCCTCCTTCAGGACTGGGGATGGGAGTAAGGGGAACTGCAGATAAGAGGGCGTTGGGAGCAGAGTGCTGATGTGAGGATCAGTGAACACAGGTAAAGGATACGACCTGGATGGTTAATGGGAGGAATGAATCTGGCTGGTGGCTGGAAGTAAGGGTCAGTCAGAGGAATGAAAGGGAGGGGGTGGGGCAGGATAGGGAGTCAGGGGATGGGAAGGGAGGTTATTTGAAATTGGAGAACTCAATGTTGAGTCCTCTGGGCCGTAGGTAGCCCAGGCAGAAAATGAGGTGTTGTTCCTCCAATCTGCGGTCTGATTCATTGTGGCAATGGAGTAGGCCAAGGATGGCCGTGTTTGAAAGGAACTGGGAAGAGGAATTAAAATGGGAGGTGACTGGGAGGTCAGGTTGGTCCCTTCAGGCCCTCAGCTTGTTCCTCTCCAACAGAGCCATCGGTCCCCCTCCACCAATACCCTCCTCCGCCTCGCTGAACTAGTCCTCACCCCTAACTTTTCCTTTACTCCTCCCAATTTCTCCAAATCCAGGTGATGGCTGTGGGCATGTGGTTGAGCCCCAGCTATGACTGCCTATTTGTTGGCTACGTAGAACAGTCCCTCTTCAATACCTACACCGGCACTGTGCCCCAACTCTTCCCCTGTTACATTGATGACTGCATCGGTGCTGCATCCTGCACCCAGGCTGAACTGGAGCAGTTCATCAACTTCGCCCACAACTTCCACCTTACCCTCTAATTCACTTGGTCCATCTGTGACACCTCCCTCCCTTTCGTGACCTCTCCACTTCTATCTCCCCTGACAGTCTCCATATGGATGTTACTATAAACCCATAGACTCTCACATCTACCTGAACTACACCACCTCCCACTCAGTGTATTGCAAGAACTCCATTCCGTTCTCCCAATTTCTCCACCTCCGCCACATCTACTCAGATGAGGAGACATTCCTCTCCTGAGCATCCCAGATGCCCAACTATTTTGAGCAACATGCTTTTCCTCCCTCTGTTATCCAGACTGCACTACCTCCATTTCCCATAACTCCCCTTCAACTCCTCCTGCTCCAAACACAATAAAGACAGGGGCCCCCATGTCTTCCCCTACCACCCCATCAGTCTCCGCATCCAACATATCATCCTTTAAACACTTTTGTTTTGCAAACTCAAACTAGACCCCACCACCAAGAACATCTTCCCCATCCCACCTCTCTCCACCTTCTGCAAGGACCTTTCCGTTTATCAGTCCTTGGTTTGTGCCACTCTCCCCAACCACCCCCTGAACCCCCAGATACCTTCTCCTGCAACCAGAAAAGATGCAAAACCTGCCAGTACACCAACCCCTCATCTCCATCCAGGGCCCCAAACAGTCCTTCCAGGTGAGACAGAGGTACACCTGCCTCTCCTCCAACCTGGTTTATTGCATTAGGTGCTCCTGATATGGTTTTCTCTACATCGGTTGACCAAACATAAACTCAGGGCATGTTTCACCGAGCATCACAGCCAGACCCGCAGGGGCTGACCTAACCTCCCAGTCACTGCCCATTTTAATTCCCCTTCCCACTCCCTTTCCAACATGACCATCCCGGCCTCCTCCATTTCCACAATGAATCAGACTGCAAATTGGAGGAACAACAGCTCCTCCTCCATCTGGGCGGCCTACAGCTCAGAGGACTCAACATTCAGTTCTCCAATTTCAAATCACCTCCCTTCCAATCCCCTGACTCCCTATTCAGCCCCTCCCCCTCCCTTCCATTCCTCTAACTGATCCTTCCTTCCAGCCACCAGCCAGATTCTTACCTCCCATCAACCAACCAGATTGGACCCTCAACCTGTGTTCACCTATTTCTACCTCACCACCCCGTGCCCCCACCCCCACCAAAACATCACTCCACGCCCCAACAGCATCTCCTTTATCTGCAGCTCCCTTTAAACCCATCCCCAGCCCTGAAGGAGGGTTACGTCTGCAATGTTGACTTCTTCACCACCTGATGTAGCTTGGCTTGCTGTGTTCTTCCAGCCTCCTGCTTGCCTGCTCTAGACTGAGTTCGCAGCGAGTAGTGAGGGAACCAACAAGAGGAAAAAACATACTTGACCTCGTCCTTACCAATCTGCCGGCTGCAGATGCATGCAGATTGGTAAGGACGAGGCGGCACGGTGGCACAGTGGTTAGCACTGCTGCCTCACAGCGCCTATAGACCTGGGTTCAGTTCCCGCCTCAGGCGACTGACTGTGTGGAGTTTGCACGTTCTTCCCGTGTCTGCGTGGGTTTCCTCCGGGTGCTCCGGTTTCCTCCCACAGTCCAAAGATGTGCAGGTCAGGTGAATTGGCCATGCTAAATTGCCTGTAGTGTTAGGTAAGGGGCAAATGTAGGGGTATGGGTGGGTTGCGCTTCGGTGGGTCGGTGTGGACTTGTTGGGCTGAAGGGCCTGTTTCCACACTGTAATGTAATGTAATCTAATCTGTCCATGACAGTATCGGTAAGAGCGATCACTGTCCATTCCTTGTGAAGATATAGTCCAGCCTTCATATTGAGAATAACCTCTATCGTGTTGTGTGGCACTATCACAGTGCTTTATGGGACAGACTTTGATCACACGTAGCAACCCAAGACTGGGCATCCATAAGGTCCTATGGGCCATCCATAGCAGCAGAACTGTATTCCATCATAATCTGTAATCTCATGGCCTGGCATATTCCCCATTCAACCATTACCATCAAGCAAGGAGATCAACTCTAGTTCAATAGCGAGTGTAAGAGGGCATGCCAAGAGCAACAGCAGGCCTACCTGAAGATGAGGTGTCATTCTGATGAAGCCGCCAAACAGTATAAGCAGCAAGTGATAGACAGAGCTGAGTGATCTGACTGCCAAAGGTTGAGATCTAAGCTCTGCAGTCCTGCTAGATCTAGTCGAGAATGGCGGTAGACAATTAAATAACAGACGAGAGGAAGAGTCTCAACAAATACCTCCATCCTCAATGATGGAAGAGCCCAGCACATCACTGTAAAAGGTAAGGCTAAAGCTTTCACAGCAATCTTCAGCCAGAAATGCCGAGTAGATGATCTAACTTCGACTCCTCCAGTAGTCCCCTGCTTTATGGATACCAGTCTTCAGCCAATTTGATTCACTCCACTTGGTATCAAGTAATGGTTGGAGGCACTGGATACTGCAAAGGCTACAGGCACTGAACATTCCTGCAATAGTACTGAAGACTCGTGCTTCAGAACTTGCCACTCCCTGAGCCAAGCTATTCCAGTACATTTACAATACTGGCATCTACCCGACGATATAGAAAATTGCCCTGGTATGTCCTGTACACAAAAAGCAGGACAAAGCCAACCGAGACAATTTCCACTCCATCAGTCTACTCTCGATCATCAGTAAAGGGATAGAAGGTCTCATCAATAGTGCTAAGAAGCAGCATCTGCTCAGCAATAACTTGCTCAGTGACACCCAGTTTGGGGTTCATCAGGACCACTCAACTCCTGACCTCATTACAGCCTTGGTTCAAACATGGACAAATCCCAGAGTTCAGGTGAGAGTGACAGCTCTTGACATCAAGACTGCATTTGACCAAGTGTGGCATTGAGAAGCCCTGGCAAAACTGGAAACAATGGATATCAGGGGGCAAACTCTCTGATGGTTAGAGACGTACCTAACATGTAGGAAAATGGCCATGATTGTTGGAGGTCAGTCATCTCAACTCCAGGACATCTCTGCTGGAGTTCCTCAGGTTAATGTTCTAGGTTTAACCACCTTCAGCTGCTTCATCAATGACCTTCCCTCCATCAAAAGCTCAGAATTGGGGATGTTTGCTAATAACTGCACAGTGTTCAGCACCATTCGTGACACCTCAGACACTGATGCAATCCATGTGCAAATGCAACAAGAACTAGACAATATCCAGGTTTAGGCTGACCAATACTACAGAAATGCCAGGCAATGACCATCATGAATAACAGACAATCTAACCACTGTCCCTTGACATTCAATGATGTTACCATCACGGAATCCCGCACTATCAACATCCTGGGAATATCATTGACCAGAAACTCAACTAGACTCATCACATAAACACAGCGTCTACAAGAGTAAGTCAGAAGCTAGGAATACTGCAATGAATAACTCACCTCCTGACTCCTCAAAACCTGTCCCCCATCTACAAGGCACAAGTCAGGAGTGTGATGGAATATTCCCCACTTGCCTGGATGGGTGCAGCTCCAACAACACTCAAGAAGGTTAACACCATCCAGGATAAAGTAGCCCACTTAATTGGCACCACATCCAGTAGCAGCAGTGTGTGCTATCTACATGACACAATGCAGAAATTCACTAAAGACCCTCAGACAGCACCTTCCAAATCCATGATCACTTCCATCTAGAAGGACAAGGGCAACATCTACGTAGGAACATCACCAATTTCAAGTTCCCCTCCAAGCCAGTTACCATCCTGACTTAGAAATATAGAACATAAAACAATACAGCGCAGAACAGCCCCTTCAGTCCTCGATGTTGTGCCGACCTGTGAATTAATCTAAGCCCATCCCCCATACTGTCTCATTATCATCCATGTGCTTATCAAAGGACTGTTTAAATGCCCATAATCTGGCTGAGTCAACTACATTGGCAAGCAGGGCATTCCATATCCTTACCACTCTCTGAATAAAGAATCTGCCTCTGACATCTGTCTTAAATCTATCACCCCTCAATTTACAGTTATGCCCCCTCGTACAAGTCATCATCCTAAAAAAGAGACTCTCACTAATCCTTTGATCATCTTGTATGTCTCTATTAAATCCCCTCCTAGCCTTCTTCTCTCCAAAGACAACAGACCTAAATACCTCAGTCTTTCCTCATAAGACCTTCCCTCCAGACCAGGCAACATCCTGGTAAATCTCCTCTGCACCTTTTCCAACGCTTCCACATCCTTCCTGTAATGGGACGACCAGAACTGTACACAACATTCCAAGTGAGGCCACACTAGAGTTTTGTACAGTTGCAGCATGACCATAATGTCTCCAGAACCCAATCCCTCTATGAATGAAACCTAACGCACAGTATGTCTTCTTAACAGCATTATCAACCTGGGTGGCAACTTTCAGGGACCTATGTACATGGACACCAAGATCCCTCTGCGTATCCACATACCAAGAATCTTTCCATTGACCTAGTATTCTGCCTTCCTGTTATTGTTCCCAAAATGAATCACTTTATTTTTATCTGCATTAAACTCCATTTACCACCTCTCAGCCCAAATCTGCAGGTTATCCAAGTCCCCCTGCAACCTGTAACATTCTTCCAAACTGTCCACTACTCCACTGACTTTAGTGTCATCTGCACGCTTACTAACCCATCCACCTATGCCCGCGTCCAACTCGTTTATAACAGCAATGGTCCCAAAACAGATCCTTGTGACACACCACTAGTAACTGGACTCCAGGCTGAATATTTTCCATCAACCACCACTCACTGCCTTCTTACAGAAAGCCACTTTCTAATCCAAACTGCTAAATCACTCTCAATCCTATGCCTCTGCATTTTGTCCAAAAGCCTACCATGTGGAACATTATCAAAGGCTTTACTGAAGTCCATGTACAGCACATCAACTGATTCTATCTTCATCCACATACTTGGTCACCTTCTCAAAAAACTCAATGACATTTGTGAGGCACGACCCGCCCTTGACAAAACCATGTTGACTATCTCCAATCAAATTGTTGCTTTCTAGATGATTTCAAATCCTATCTCTTATAATCCTTTCCAAAACTTTTCCTATAACAGACATAAGGCTCACTGGTCTATAATTATCTGAGTCGTCTCTACTGCCCTTCTTGAACAAGGGCACAACATTTACAATCCTCCAGTCCTCTGCTACTAAACCTGTAGACAATGATGACTCAAAGATCAAGGCTAAAGGCTCAGCCATCTCCTCCCTAGCTTCCAAGAGAATCCTTGGATAAATCCCATCTGGCCCAGGGGACTTATCTACTTTCACACCACCTAGAATTGATAACACTTCCTCCTTACTAACCTCAATCCTTTCTAGTCTAATAACCTGTATCTCAGTCTTCGACAATATCCTCCTTTTCCTGAGTGAAAACAGATGAGAAATATTTATTTAGCACCTCTCCAATCTCCACAGGGTCCACGCACAACTTCCTACTTCTGTCTTTGACTGGCCCTATTCATACCCTAGTCTTCCTTTTATTCTTCACATACCTATAGAAAGCTTTAGGGTTCTCCTTTATTCTACCTGCTAAAGACTGCTCGTGTCCCCTTCTTGCTCTTCTTAACTCTCTCTTAAAATCCTTCCTAGCTAATCTGTAACTCTCTTCATCGGATTCATCTCATCTCAACATCACATAAAGCTCCCTCTTCTGCTTAATAGGAGATACAATTTCTTTAGCAAACCACGGTTCCCTTACCTTATCACTTCCTCCCTGCCTGACAGGGACATACCTACCAAGGACACGCAATATCTGTTCCTTAAATCAGCTCCACATTTCGATTGTCCCCATCCCTACATTTTGCTACCCCATTCTACGCCTCCTAAGTCTTGCCTAATCACATTAAAATTGCCCTTTCCCCATCTATAACTCTTGTCCTGTGGCATGTACCAATCCCATTCCATTGCTAAACTAAACATAACCAAATTATGGTTCGTCTCTTCAAAGTGCTCACCTACCCCTAAATCAAACACCTGGTCTGGTTTATTATCAAGTACCAGATCCAGTGTGGCCTCCCCTCTTGTCTGCCCTTCGACATACTGTGTCAGGAAACCTTCCTGCACACATTGGACAAAAACTGATGTACTAGAATTATAGCATTTCCAGTCAATGTTGGGGAAGTTAAAGAACCCCATAATAACCACCCTGTTCTTTTCATTCCTACCAGAATCGTTTTGCCGATCCTCTCCTCCACATCGCTGAAACTTTGTGGAGGCCTATAAAAAAAACTCCCAGCAGTGTGACCTCTCCTCCCTTGTTTCTAACCTCAGCCCACGCTACCTCATTAGACGAGTACTTGTCAAAAGTTCTTTCAGCCACCGTTATAGTGTTCTTGACTAACAAGGCCACATCTCCCTCCCTCTTATACTACCTTTCCTGTTCTGAATGAAAGGTCTAAACCCTAGAACCTGCAACATCCATTTCTGACCCTGCTCTATCCATGTTTCTGAAATGGCCACAACATCGAAGTCCAAGGTAACTATCCATGCTGCAAGCTCACCTACCTTATTCTGGATACTCCAGGCGTTGAAGTAGACACACTTCAAACCAGCTTGCTGTCTGCCAGCACACTCCTGTGACCATGAAATCCTGTCCCAGTCCTCCCTACTCACATCCTCCTGTGCACTGGAACTACACCACAGGTTCCCATCCCCCTGCTGAGCTAGTTTAAAACCACCTGAACAGCACTAGCAAATTTTCCACCCAGGATATTAATACCCCTGAAGTTCAAGTGAAGACTGTCCGGTTTGTAGAGTTATCACCGTTCCTTCACTGTCGCTGGGTTAAAATTTTTGCTGGAATTCCCTCCCTAAGAGCATTGTGGGTCAACCCAGCAGGTGGACTGCAGCGGTTCAAGAAGGCAGCTCATTCCACCTTCTCAGGGCAGCAAGGGAAGGACAATAAATACCAGCCAGCCAGTGATGCCCACGTTCCACAAAATAAAAATTAAATTTAGCTTTCTGGACCTCCCACATGGCCTTATCCCACCCTTGTCTTCTCCACCAACTGTACTGTCCTAGCATTCCTTCTACATCTGATTAGACTTTACTCCTGGCTTTACATCTGCCTTGGGTCCCATCCCCCTGCCAAATCAGTTTAAAATCAGTGTCTTTTCCTGACACTGAACTGAATTCATCGTCCTCAAAGTTTGATGCCATTGTTCCATGAGATTATGAATCATCAGTTGAATAAATAAAAAGTTTTACACACAAATATCCATCATTTATTTGAATATTTGTGGCATAAAATTTGAACCTTGATCTGTTTTTTTTGGTAATTCATATCTTGCAAAATAAAGGACTAGCTTCTTCACTATCATTTCTGCTGTTATTTTCCACACGTACTACCTCAGGAAATCTTGTCAAAGCATCCATTCATGTTAACAGGGACTGATTCCCACTCCTGGTCTTAGGTAAGAGTCCAACACAATGCTTTAAGCGGACACTTTGAAAGCTAGTGTCAGAATCAAAGGTATACCTTTAATTGACACTTGAGGTTTCCCCATTATCTAACAATAGTGGCATGGCTGGCAAAATCTACCACATTGATATGTAATCTTGGCCAATGAAAATGTTTTAATATCTTAATCTGTAGTTTCCTTTTATGTCGGTGCCCTTCCATGAGAATTTTGGGAGCCTCTTGTAAAATGATGTCATGACACTCAGATGGAACTGCCACCTGATTCATTCCTCATCAGCTGGTATTTGAGATGGCTCACATTTCCTCATGAACAGTCTTTTTAAATGATAACACACAAATGAATAAAATGAAGCAATCATATATGTCAATGTTTATATATATCAATTTGGAAATTCCTATCCTAAACAGCAAAAGGAAAATAAATCTCCTTATTTTTCCTCAGCCAAATCCTTTACTCAACCCCAGTGAAGCATCACTCCTATCTTAACTCTATAATTTCTTCCTTTTGATAACTGATGAGCTGGCAACATTTCTTTTTGGTGTCCTTCTGTAGATTCACCAGATAGGCCTTTGTCTCTTTCTCCATGGGATGCAAAAATACAGGCTAATTCTTTGTTTCTTTCCAGCTCTGATGGCCTGGAAGTTTCTTCCCAGTTCTGACAGCATGGGGCCTTTTGAAAACAAAACCAAAACCATCTCTCTGCTGCAATGAAATATTTATTTCGAACTCATCCTGCTAGTGACCCTGATTATCTGCTCCTGTAGGTTATAAAACACAACTTGGTAGACACTCAGGGATTAACTATTGAGATAGCTTGCTAAGACATTCAGCTTACATCAGATACTTTCCTGAAAAGACTATTTTAAGCGCAATATTCACAATCTCCACCCCAGACTTAAATGTAACAGTTAACATAGCGTTAATTACAAAACCTCTTTGCACGTTTCCCATTTACTAGTTCATGAGCATAGGCAGCCTTGAGACAGATTGCACACTAATTGTCAAGGAACTGACTATGACAGTGATTTCAGGTTTTCCATGGCTCTATTTTAGAAGAATATTCCTTTATTGACAGATATAAAAGTGGTCTTTCACCTTTTGCAATCTTCTTCTGCCCAATCCCCCCACTCCCACTTGTACTTGCAGCCTCCTATTACCCCCAAATTTCCTTTGCATTCTCTTTCTGTCTTATTTGCAGCCTCTTCTTACCCTATGTGCTGTGTATGTGTAGCCTACGTACCTGCTTATCCAAATAGCTTCTCATTCCCCTACCTTGTAACCCTCTTTTCTCCTCATCACTCCAACCGGAGAGTACATGCTGCCACTGAAGATATTTGTCCATAATCCTTGAATGGTCAATTATCCGTTTCATTAGTTTTAATGAAGGATTCCAGATGCAAAATTAACCTGCCTTTTTTGTGTCATTGTTCTAATTTTTAGTACTTCCAATCTTTATTTCAAACAGTCACTGCTTGTATATCTTTTCTTGTAATTGGGTGTTATAGAATCTTAACACATTCAAATGTTATTCCAAGAATTATAGTTAAATTGTGACTGATGACATTTTATGACCAAGTTCCCAAATTAAAAACTACTTCTGTAAATAAAAATAAGCTTTTTATTTAATAATAATAGCATTTCTCTATTAAATTCTTCTCTAGGATGACAGTGTTCCTGGATCTAGATGCACATCTGACTCAGATTGTCTGGCTGGAGAAATGGAATTACTAGGAAATGGTAAACGTGAATGGCATAGTCTGAGGAGGGCTTGGGCAAGGCTGTAAGGATAGGTTGTCAATTGAAGATGGAATGAGCTACACAATCAACATTTCATTTTATATTGTGGATGGCAGTAATTATTATTAGATTATTATCTGTTCAGTGGGCTGTATGTCATATATTGTAAGCTTCAGGAACTTTAGTGTTGAATGCTCAGACTGATAATGCTGTCCTTGTGGACTTGGGAATATCCCTTACTTAAGAATGATTCTTTAATTCTGAAAAAGTCTCTTGCCTTCGGCATTGTTCCCCTCCCCTACAAATCTATGGTAACTAACTCCCTTCTCAAAGAAGACTTCAGGTTCTTGTCAAATACATTGCTGCCTTTGCTCTCACAGGCCCTATAATGTACTGTAGTCTTCTAAATCAGTTCTCTTCTTTTCTAGAGTTTGATCTGCTGCAATCAAGTACTATCCTTTCATAGGACTGGACCAGTTTATATCAGCATCACAAATAGAATTCTATATGACTATGGCCCTTGCAAACTATCCCCCAATTTCCTCTGAACTTAGCTGTTATTTTTAACAAGGTTGGCCACAATCCTCTGCCAACACCTGTCCTCATTCACCGCAATATGTGGGACTTCACAAGTCTTGTTCCATTCTTATTTATTCAGTCATATCCAGAGGGTTGCCTGTGCTGGCTCCTCATCCTGCTGCTGAACTATTACATTTGTGTATCCTCAATGCATCTCATTTCCCATTTATATTACTGCTAGATGATATCATCCAAAAACAGTTGCAACATCTACATTGATAACACTCCATCACTACCACCTCTGTTGACGACGACTCCATTGCTAAGTGATCACATTGTTTGTCTGATATCCAGTACTGAATGAGTCAAAATTTCCCCAATTAAATATTAGGAAGACCAAAGCTACTATCTTTGGTCCCCAACACAAATTTTGTTCCATGTTCACCAATTACAACTTTTATCCTGAATCGAACAGTTTACAATTTTGATGCCAGTTTTGATTCTTAGATGTTCCATTTCTGTACATTACCATTTTTCCAACATTGCCCAACACCATCCCTGCTTCTGAAGCCTTCTCATTTTATTGCTTTGGTAACTCTGGATTACCAAAGTAACTCTGGATTACTTTATTCCAAAGCTCACCTGTGTGGTCTCACTTTGTAAGTTTTACCTCAGAACTCAGCTGTTTTCATACCAAGCCTTGCTCATCTGCTACCCGGTGCTGTTGAACTTGCATTGGCTCCTGGTTCAGCAGCACTTCAATTTTAAAATGTTCATCTTTATTTAAATCACTCCATTTCACCCTTCTCTATCTCTATTACTTTCCCAATCATGACAACTCTCCAAGATTCTCAATGCTTTTCTAATTCTGGCCTTTTGTGCATCTCCTATTTTAATGACCTGACTATTGTTGGCTATGCTTTGAGTTGGCAAAACCAAAAGCTATGGATTCCTTTACTAAACCTTTACTCAGCTTCTCTATCTTTCCACCTTTAAGACATGTCTCAAAGATTACTTCTTTAACTAAGCTACTGTCCTAACATCTCTTTTTGTGGCTCTGCCAAATTTTGCTTGATATTACCTGTTATGGACCAGGCCAAACCCCCTCAAAACATTTCAAGAAAGTAGCTCAGACCCTGACTTTGCTAGTTGTTTTAAGCAGGTGTATGTAGATATTCCAGGAGAAATACAGCTGGGCAAAACACTTAGTTTTAAACAAAACAGAATTTATTTGCAAGATTACTAAATGAAACACTAACAAAAGAGAACAGAATACCAAATACTAACCTATCTGAAAATCCAACTTAAAATGTTGTTCCCAATACTTGCAATAATCCTCATAAATACCCCTTGGCACAAAAGGTGAAACCAAACACAGGGTCGTACAGGAGAGAGCGAGAAATGGTAGCATAGAACACGTTCTTCCATGTGGATTAGCAACCCCAAAACACTACTGCTTGCTAACCAAACAAAACTGAACTGGGAGAACTAGTCACCCCCCTTTCATTGTACACATTTTTAAAAATAAATATTTTTATTGAAAAGCTTTTAAAAATCTTTTATAAAACATTTATGTATATTAAAAAAACCCATCAAAACAGAAAAAAACTGTACCAAGAACAAGGCCATAACATAGTACAATTATTACCAGACAACCCACTATTCTAACAAAACAAACCTATCTACTTAACTAAAACTAAACTACAAACATATTAAATAAATACTAGCTTAAATTAAATTCAAGTTACTTAAATTATATAATGTCTTACTAGTTTGTTCTGTCTTACTCATCACACCTACACTGAGGCTCCCATCCTTGGGAGTGCCCCTACAATACCCATATTCTTTTCCTTCCAGTCTCCTACTCCCAGGACCCCACAGACACCCATAAAGGTTCCCACGGCTATACCATGGCCCTGACTAATATTGCCGACAAGTCAGTTTCAATATAATTGAAAAAGGGCCGCCACGTCTTAGAAAACTGTTCTGCTTTGTGGTGCACCGTATTTGTAAAGTAATCTTGGGGGAGATGCTCCATCGGAGAAAGTGAGGACTGCAGATGCTGGAGATCAGAGCTGAAAATGTGTTGTTGGAAAAGCGCAGCACGTCAGGCAGCATCCAAGGAGCAGGAGAATCGACGTTTCAGACATGAGCCCTTCTTCAGGAATCTTGAAGAAGGGCTCATGCCCGAAATGTCGATTCTCCTGCTCCTTGGATGCTGCCTGATTCCTGAAGAAAGGCTCATGCCTGAAATGTCGATTCTCCTGCTCCGGAGATGCTCGATCACCAGCTTATGCCAGCCTGAAAGACTTGGTGGTTTTTCTGAAGTCCAATTTAGTAAAATGTTCTTCCTTGCGCATTGGGCAAGGATTTACACAGTCTCTTCCCATGTTGTCCCAGAGAGTGCAAGTTTGGCAGCCCCAAAAGTAGAATTACTGGATCCATGTTAATTTCAGTCCCCAGGATGTCCTTTAACTCCCTTACTATAGCACTCCAATATCTTTGGATCTTGCAACATGACCAGTAACAATGTGTGAGAGTACCTATGTTAATTTTACATTTGGGACATTCTGGTGACACTCCTCTCTTAAACTTAGCTAGCCTTTCTGGTTCCATTTGAAGCCTGTGTAAGATCTTCAATTGCATAGTCTGTGCTCTGTTACATACTGAACTTTTCCTAAAATTCCCCCAGATATCTTCCCATATCTCCGGTGAAATGTTTCTTCCTAACTCTCGGTTTCACATCTTAGAGTCCTTCCATATCTCCCAAAGCACGGCCTTTCTGTAAATGATATAAAGTACTAAGTGAAAGCGTACCCATACACCGGAGTACTCTTTTCTCCACATCTAATTTATAACATTGGGCCAGAAGTGTGTGAAGGGGTAAATGTAGGGTAATGGGTCTGGGTGGGTTGCTCTTCGGAGGGTCGGTGTGGGCTTGTTGGGCCTGTTTCCACACTGTAAGTAATCTAATCTAATCTAATCAAAGTGTGGTCTTCCTCTGTATATAGTCCCTTGTCTCGAAGTATCGGAGAAGGTCCTTATTGGATAATCCATATTTCTGACTAAACTGACTGAATGACATCAGTCCTCGAACAAATCTCCCAAACATAGAATTCCTTTGTTCTCCCATGTCTTAAAGCTGGAGTCCATGCTCCAGGTTTAAATTATTGGGCTCCTACCAACGGGGTAAATGGCAAAGTCTTAAACCAATTGCCCTTGTCTTGCCTCATTATGCTCCAGGCTTTCACCGTATTAAAGATAATTGGACCATTGCATTGCTGGGTCACGGATTTCATCTTGTCCATAAATAATAAATTAATTAGAGGACATTTTGACTGTGAGGCTTCAAAATCAAGCCATATCGATTCTGAATTACCCCGTACCCAGTCACCAACATATGTTAACAAAGCACTTATTTGATATTTCTTCAAATCCGGAAGATCCATCCCTCCCTCAGCTTGCGAAAGCTGTAATTTAGTGAATTTAATTATAGGACGTCTATGGCACCAAATAAAGGACCCTAGCCAACCATTAATCTTATGTAATACTTGTCTAGATAACAGTAATGTAGCATTCTCATGGGATATAGCAGTCAGGGAAGGACGTTCATCTTAATCAGAGCTATTCGGCCCAGCCATGTTAACGGTAACCCCTCCCATCGCTGCAAGTCCTGTTTTATCCTCTCTAGTAATTGTACAAAGTTAGTCTTATATCACAGGTGGAAGGAAGGGGTAATAAAAATTCCCAAATACAGAAAACCTTTTGGTGACCACCTAAATAGGAATTGCATTTTATCCTTCAAGTTAGGCATCTCCACTAAGCCCCCTACCGGCATGACTTCCGATTTTGTGAAATTGATCCTATAACCTGAAAAACTACAATATGAATTAATTGTTTGGATCAGCCGGGGAATAGACTTCTTTGGTTTGGCTAAGAATAAAAAGACGTCATCAGCATACAGGGTAATCTAATGTTCCCCCATTCCCACCTTTGACGCTATTATTTCAGAATCTTTTCTAATAGTTTCGGCTAATGGTTCAATCGCCAAGATAAATAGCAGTGATGATAAAGGGCACCCCTGTAGACTACCTCTTCTAATATTAAAATTATTTGACTTAATACTGTTACTGCTACCCGTCTGGCAAAGGGTCCCCTCAAACCAAAACACTCTAGAACCTCAAATAGATACGGCCATTCTATCCAATCAAAGGCTTTTTCAGCATCTAAGGAGACCACCAATCCAGGAATCAATCTTTGCTGACATACTTGTATTGTACTCCGTACTCTCCTAAGGTTGTTAGAGGAACTGCGGCCCTTAATAAAACCTATTTGGTCTTCTTTTATAATGTGGGGCAAAACCTTTTCCAAACTCAGATCCAACATCTTTGATAAAATTTTGAAATCTACATTCCGTAGTGAGATTGGTCTGTATGAAGTACATTCTTCGGGGTCCTTCCCTTTCTTTAAAATGAGAGAGGTATTAGCTTCCCTAAGGGTAGATGGCAGAAGAGCCTGTGTATAAGAGTATTTGTACATCCCCAGAAGTGGTTCCACTGATATGTTTATGAATTCCTTATAAAATTCAGTTGGGAATCCATCTGGCTCTGGTGCTTTGCCACCTTGGAGATGTCTTATTGCTTCCTGAAATTCCTGTACTGTTAGAGGTGCATTCCAAAGGGAGGCCTGCTCCTTACTCACATTGGGGTGGTCCAGAGTTTCAAAGAAGGACTGCATTCCCATTGTATTGTGTTTGTTCCCCTCTGACCGATATAGCTCTTCAAAATATTCCCTAACCCTAGCATTGATCTTTTTCGAATCACAGGTAATCATACCAGTCTTACAAATGGTTATTACTTTAAAACTTGAAAGCCTTCTGCCTGAGGCAGTATTTGTTAGCTATAACTAAACTGGTCCTAAAACCCTTCAACTTAGATTTTTCAGAGTCTGTGTTTTTTACAACCTCTGTTAAAAAAAAAAGCCAAGGACAACATAACCTTGTTAAAGGAGCAGTAGCATCAAATGCTTATGTGAAGTATCTTGGGGTTTTTGTATGTTAAATATGCTATATCATTGCAAATCTTTGTTGTTTTTTTTATTTAGGCGCTGCCTGCATATAATGCCACCTCCAGCATATCCTTTTGAAAGTATTGATATATTCCCAGGAATCCCTATTCCAATTTGTCAAAGCTGATGTCAGTTCTTTGAATGTAAGGCATGTTAGGAAACAGAATGGTTTTATCCCAACTGAAACAATCAATTTCTTCTTCTAATATTACTTTAGCAAATGAGTTTGAATAACCAACACCTTACTAAAAGGGATTAATTTAGAAACCTGGGTTATGATTGATATTGTTAACAATGCTTTTCCTGTGCAGGAGTGAAAACTGGGAGATGTGTAACATATCATGATTCGATAAAGACCTGTGAGATTTATGCTTGGTGTCCAGTGGAGAATGGACTATCAATAAGGTAGCACAAAAAGTTAGTTGGCTTCTGTTTGTTATTGGTCACAGGTGTAGGTGGCACACTGTTTAAATGGTCAAACACAGTAACTCGGTGAGTTACAAAGAGTGAGGGAGTGCGTTACAAAGAGTGCTGAACAATTTTAAAATGTAACGTTTGGTTGAAACAAATAGCTGGAGTTGTGTTGCCATGCAACAAAAACAAATTCAAATTTGGCCAATCAGTTTAAATTATGCCCAGATACCAAAACCCAATTGAATTTGAATTTTACTGTTTGGGATGGCATCAAACCAATGAAATGATCCAATGTTTTGGGGTATAAAATCCAACATTTTGAACCGTTAGGGGGAGAACAGCCAAGAGCAGCCAACCAAGCACCATCTTAAGGCCAGCCGGCTAACTCTCTGAAAGGCACATGTCCATAAGAAACTAGTGCAGCAGAACACCGCAGCCGACCTAGAGAATATTTGACAGCTGAAGATGATAACTGGTTTTGAAATAGATTTTGCTGTTAATGTAAGAGGGAATTTATCGGACCAATTTTGTAGAATGGAAGGTAAAAGGTAGGTTTAAGAGAAAGGAGTTGTAAATAGCTGTTGTTTTAATGTTCTGTGTCGGACTTAAAAAATAAAATTGTTGAATTATACTTTAAATAGTGAAATCTGGGATGGTTCTTTACTTCTCGAAATTTAATAGATTATGATGCGAGGTGAGCTTCCCTGTATGTCGAGTTTAAATTAGCAGAGGGGTTTACCCCATGTCGTAACATAGCCACACTAATCTTGAGTTTCCTATCCCATTCTTCCTCAAAACTCAGTGCTCAGCAGGGGGTTTAAGCAATTTTGATTTGAGAGAGACATCTGGTAGTGCAGCAGTCATTGGAGTTCTGAGCTTTCTGGAGGCAGCAACAATTTTGAGACCTCTGGAAAGGGAACAATTCTATGCAAGATTGCACTTATTTAGGAAACACAGAAATTGCACAAATGAAGGCAGGAAGTAACAAAGTTACATAATCTAAATAACTAAGTGAATAGGTAAAACTATAGCCTACTGTCTTAAGAACTTATTATGGAAGTATGCATGATTATCTTCTCTCAATGCAAGAAGAAAAATTCCAAAGGTTTTCTTAATGGAGTGAAAATAGGAATTGTTGAGGAGTATAGGTCTCCTTATACACAACTTACTAAAAACTAAAACACATAGACAAAAATGAAGTAGGCCTGTAGAATGTTGGTCTTTATCTCAAGCTAATGCTCTATGAAAGTGTAGAAGTGTATTTTCCGTTCTGATGGAATATCAGGATTGACCCCAAACCCCTGGTAAGTTGCATTGAGTTTAAAAGGAGTCACTACAGCTATGCCAAACTGATTTTAAGGTTCCATGTGCTAACTTAGCTGTTAACTGAAGTTAGTTTATTTTCCCCTGAGCAATGTTTTCTCACTAATTACCTGACCTAGTTGCTATGGGAGCATATGAATGTCTAGTTGTTTCCATATATTTCAGTGTCCTAAGAGCATGTTTTCTCTATTTTTTCACAGGGACTCTGTATTGAAAATGGTGCAGAATTTCACCATATTGATCAAAAACAGTATTCACTTCCCCAGGTTTGGGTTTACAAAGTAGGTGGAGTTCTTATCATAAAGTGTATCATTGCCTTAGCAGATTTTATGTGGTTTCACTTGACACATTTCTTTTGTCAATACACATTTCTTTTTTACATTTCCTGTTTACTAACCATAGAGGTAGCAAAGATATTCAGCATTAGATATTTATGGGGTGTCATTGAGAACTATATACATTACCAGGTTAATCTCAATAAGAATTAGACAAATCTTGTGAGATACGATCTCAAGTTGTATTTTGGTTATTAGTGACGAATGTCACCAGGAATTTTCTCCAGGGTTCTGTCATTATCTGCTGTAACTTTTCCAGGAAATGAATAAGAAACCTATATTATAGGTCAATCCAGATTTCCTGCTGATTTTCCATTGAGAATAACATTGGACAATTGGGAGAATCCCTCAGGAAATTCTTGATGTATGTTCTTATTTGGGATATCACAGAAGTTTAGCTATGTGTATTCCAGCATGTATATGCATAAAATACTTCACTGAGGGTTCATATATGTATAAACCTCACAGCTGCAAGATACATTTTTATTGGCCCCACCTCAAACAGCAGAAGTAGTGAGCAGCGGGACTTGCACTTGTCCAAATTACATGTTACTAAATATTGGAAACATTACTTTGAGCACCAACAATCAACATGTACAGTTGGTTCTGACATAACATGATAGTTCTGTTCTCGTGCGATCTAGCTTTATAAGAAAATGGTACAATAGCTGCACCATTAAAACTAATGGGGCCTGAATCACATTATAGCCAATACAGGTCAGGAAAGTTCACAGTCTAAATTCTTCAATCATGCATTAAAGCAGAACCGACTATATATTGCTTTGCTCCCCCTCATATTTCCTTCTGATTGCAATTTTCAGAATAATCTCTCTTCGATCTTTTTATTGTTTAGTCCCTAGCTATTAACAGCAGAACCTCTTTATTGGACCCACTTGTGATCTTGGTGCAACTCTAAATGGCTTGGATCCTTGCCTCCTACTCCAGGTTCTTCTCCAGACCTGAGAAGATGTCTGTAATGTTGACACTGGGCAGGAAACACAGTCTCAGGATTCAGGCTCTCTGCTGCAGAGAATAGTATATGTTCTCTACTCCAGTTACATTCTGTTCCACTCTACCCACCACCTCCATCTTGCACATAAACTAGAGCCATTTTGCTCATCTTTCCGGCAGCTTCTGCTCTCATCCTCAGTTTGCAAGAGACTTGAACCTGTCGAACAATTGCAAGGCAGAGGTTTCTCCACCCCCACCTTCTGAATGCCCAGACATGCATCACCTCTAGTTGCACTTTCCTGTCCCTGACCACAGATCGAATCTGAGGTAGCCAGCCCAAGAAGGTAGTTCGACTTCCTGGAACAAAATGGTCAGGTAACTTCTCTTCCCCCTCCCCAAAACAATACAATGTCTAAAGGTCAGACTCCACGTCATCAATTTGGATTCGATATCCCTTGAGCTGCAAATGCTTACTGTAAATGAGGTTGTTGTATTTCAGACTCGGCTTTCACCAGCACCCACATGCAACACATCACATACCCTGCCATCTTTATTCTGTTTAATTTAGGTCTCAAGTTTAGAAATACCATTCAACCATTGTCTGTAGATTTTTTTAAGTGGTTTGACTAGTTAAGTTAAAAATGTAATGCAATATGAATATTAGCCTTTATCAGTTTAAACTAGTGCCCATCATTACATTCTAAAACCTTTTAAAAAAGGCATCAGACGTTTATATATGTGTTCATCTAGTTAAAGCCTTGAACACTCACCAGTTTCTGTAGGCTAAACAAAACAGTCTCACAAACAGTAACTCCTTCCACTGTACCAAAGTTTTACCTACATTTTCGATCTCATTACTTTTGGTCTTACAAAACTTAATGTTTGCAAAACCATGTTATAGGGAAATGGTCATTTATTTGTTTTACTTTCCCTGTTGCTTAAACAGTCATTTTAAATATTATAGCTTTCAGTCAGAGGAGAAAATAGTAGTAATTTAAGGGACTGTATAAACATGAATGGCTTACACGATGTTACTGAAACAGTGTGTGCTGTGTTATAGGCAACATCATATGACAAGAGATGTGACAACGTCTACTTTGAAAGTCCTGTCATAGCATCTTGTATAAGAACAATCGCTTACATTTATGTATTACATTTAAATTAGAAAAACATCCCAGATAGTTCCATTAACAAAAATATAAACCAACCCAAATAATGGTGGGGAGGAAGAGGGGGCACAAAAAAATAGCCAAAATCAGGAACATGGTGCTTGAGGATTGTGTATAGGGGATGAAAAGATCACGAAAGGAGCTTTTTGCCTGAAGGGGAGAATTTTAAACTTCGGTTATTGAAAGACTGGAAGCCAGTGTCAGTGAGTAAGGATGTGGGTTGGTTGGCTGAATTGGTTTGGTGCCAGATAAATGCAGGAACAGGAGTAGGCCATTCAGTTGTTGAATCTTTTCTATCACTCAGTTAGGTTATGGCATAGAATGGAATTCCTCGAGTGTGGAAACAGGCCATTCAGCCCGGCCCTCCAAAGAGCATTCCATCCAGCTCCACCCCCTAATCTATCCTTGTAACCCTGTACTTTTCACCTAATCCACCCAGCCTGCACATACCTGGACACTATGGGCAATTTAGTACGGCCAATCCAACTAACTGGCACATCTCTGGACCATGGGAGAAAACCAGAGCACCCGGAGGAAGTCCACACAGACACAGGGAGAACATGTAAACTCCACACAAACATTCACCGGAGGGTGGTATTGAACCTGGGTCCTTGGTGCTGTGAGGCAGCAGTGCTACCTAAAGAGCTACTGTGCCACCCCTACAACCACATATCCACAACATTCTAGAGGTGGGAACTTAAATTTCCATTGACCCTAAATGACTTAAATCACATTTCCCAAAAAGTTAAACAACAAATTTACTTCTTATTTGAAGAGCTCAATATAATCATCTAAGCTCAAGGGAGTACCAGTCAAGCTAATGTAGTCCATCATCAAAATATAATACTTCAAAACCTCTTATTATCCCTCTATGTTCCATCGTTGAGGTTTGCTGTCCAAACACATTATGCCTAATGTTTTTGACCAAGGCTTTGTAAACTTGAAATGTTACTTTCCCACATAATTACTTGATGTAAATGCTCACATTCCATTAGCTTCATAAAAGTTGCTTTTCATTCCAGCACTTTAGCTTTCAGTAATCTATGCTTTCAAAGTTACGATGACAGATCTATACAAGATTTTCTTCTTACATAACAGAGGAGCATTTAAAATTTCACTGAGAAATGATGACAGACACTTCTGCAATTTCCTCAGCTATTGCTTTTAATACTCTGAAAACCGTCTCCATGAGATTTGTCTATCTCCAGTCCTGGCATTTTTCATTACTATTTATAAGTTACATTATCATATTTTTCAGTTTGATTTATTTTTCTTGTTCCACTGATATTTAGACCTTGTCCTCCACCATGACAAGAGATTAAAAAAAATTATTTCAAATCTAAAATTTCCTTACAGTCTATCATATCTCTGCCTTTGTCCCTCTCTTTCATCCTGTGTAAATATATGCACATTGATCAGGGCTGTTTTTAGCACTGTGAGCCTGGAGAAAATGTAAATAGAGTTCTGGTAAGAGAAACATGCAGTTGCAATGATATCTCATTTAAGGATCTGAGAGGAAGGGGAGCTTTGATATAGGGAAAAATAGAGTTCAAAGTAAAACTTTTGAGATACAACAGTGACGAAGGTAGTTTCCAAAAATAGATCTTAGGGATAGACTACCCTTTTAAGGTACCATTTAAAATGAGGGCCAAAATTTAAAAAGAAGTTGTCAGCTTTTTAAAGGGTTCAGGAGGTGATCTCACCTTGTTCCCAGTTTTATAATGTGGTTGCTTCTCCCTGTGGTTACTAACGCTTCACGTATTGGAAGAAACGATCGTGATTTTCATAATTAAAGCTCCTGTAAGAGCAAATGAGACAGTGTCTTTCAATGATTTGCATATCCTGTAGACTGCATGTCCCAAGACATTAAAGAAGGAACACCATTATACAAACTGCAGTTAGAATCAGATTGTGAATTAAGAATTCACAACGTAATTCTTTTCAATAATTTATAAAGTTCAATTTTTAAAGACCAGGAATGATGGTTATTAAAATAAAGAAGTGAATAAATTAAAATGTGTTAAATGAAGACAAAAATGTATTGGTTGTATTTTTCATGAATATAAACTTAGGCAGGCCTAATATTGAGAATTTATTGAGCAGACTTAAATCCTTTAAATTGCTATTGGGATATTGTTACTTCAAGCATTACTGAAGATCTGATTGTTATTTATTCTTTATTATTTTTGACGTTTTATTCCCAGAGGAAACATTCAGAAAAGCAGAGACCCAACTTATTTGAGAAACTGTAGTTTTGATGAAGGGACTGACCTTTATTGTCCCATTTTTCCATTGAGCTTCATTATTGAAAAAGCAGGAGCAACGTTTGATGAACTCAGCCAAACGGTACAGCAATTTATGTTCATTGTAGTATAAACCAATGTAATGCTTTTCTCTGTGAACTCACATACTTTGGGCAGAATGAAAAACTCTTCTGTAATGATGATCATGAAATTACCAAGGTTATAGTAAGACCAGTCTGGTTGACTGATGTCCATTAGGAAAGGGAATGTTTTATCCCTACCCAGTCTGGCTGACAATCTGCAACAATATGGTGGTGTCTTAAATAGCTTCTGAAATGGCCAAGTGAGTCACTTGGTTGTATCAAACTGCAACAGGAATGTGAATGCAGCATCAACTTAGGCACAAGAAATGACAAATGCACATGTTGCCAGTCAACCTTGCAGAGTCTTCCTCATTGACATCTGGGAACCTGTGCCAAAATTAGG
The DNA here is from genome assembly GCF_004010195.1 of Chiloscyllium plagiosum. Lineage (NCBI taxonomy): Eukaryota > Metazoa > Chordata > Chondrichthyes > Orectolobiformes > Hemiscylliidae > Chiloscyllium > Chiloscyllium plagiosum. The sequence goes on from NC_057734.1 coordinate 15,484,173, forward strand.
AGAGCTCTTCCACAATCTAGACAAACAATGGAGTAATGCAGGCAGTGTCCTGTAGGTTGTAAATGGGTTCTGATCTCGAGTCTGTCAGAACACAATGCAGTACAATATAAAATAGCTGTTTGTAAGTACAAGAAACATTTGTATGTCAGATCTTTCAAAATTACACCCTATATCAGATCATGTTCATAAGTATGCATATTCACAGGTTGGATGTTCATAAATCAGAGACTCTGAATTCTCTGAAACAGCACTTTCCAAACCTGTGACCTTGCACTTAGAAGTACATGGGAGCACTGTTGTATAAGGTAAGGGCTCTGAAAGGATTAATATTGGAGACTATGTTAATTTCTATCCAATCTAATAATGTCATACAGCATTAGGTGTGGTAGAGAGGAGTCCAGCTCAAGATCCAGATGGTAACAAATGTATTCTCAATTATGAGGCCAAACTAGTCAACATTACTGTACCTAGTTATAAACTAACTGTTGTTAAGAAAAGTGTCTCCCCTTGTTAAGATTCATTAGTGGTTTATTTTCTACCACTGTTAACCAAATAGGCACTTAGATCGAATGGAGAAATGAGGATTGGTGGCAGAATTCTATCCCAGCCATTAGCTGGTAGTGTGAACTAATGTGAACTAATAAGAGTTTAAAAAGCTAGTCACACTTCACAGAGTGTGACATGCTGATGTTGGACTGGGGTGCACAAAGTTAAAAATCACACAACACCAGGTTATAGTCACACTAGCTTCAATTAAACCTGCTGGACTATAACCTGTGTGATTTATAACCTTTCACAATAAGGATCATTGTCATAGTGAGCACATACAAAGAGGCAGGAGTACATTGCAAAATCTAAATTCACAAGCTTAAGTTCTACTGAGTGGCAGTATCAGCAATGCTGTGAAGCAGAGTTAATATAACAAAAGTGTTTTTTTAAAAGATAAAGGAAAACTATTCAAATAGAAGGAGAAATAAACCTTTTATGGCTATGATAAGAATGGGCGATCAATCATTTTTGTTCGGAAGATATATTAAGGGCAGTAATCACAAAACATTGCTTGGAAAATTGTAGAGAGGATGTGTATTGTGTGAATGGTGGGAAATTGACCATTTTGCTAATACGAATGAGGGAAATCTCCTTCATAGAGAAGATCAGTAAGTTCCATTTTACCTGTGGAAGGCAGAGGAAGCAGCATTGTGACTATAAAGGGTGGGAAGATTCTTTGTAAGCAATGCAGAGGTACAGCATTATTATTTAACATAATTTAATGTTTAGTCGAAGAAAATAATGCAGCGTTGTATGGTATCTTGGAAATGGGGACACTTAAGCACTGCAAGGTATATAGGAAGGACTCTGTCAGCAATGTGCTGGCCAGATCCAGAGATCTGAAGAGGGATTGAAGAACTTATAACTCACTATGAAATCTGCAATGCAAAACGGTCCTATCATCATTGAAGAAAATTCAGAAAACAGAAACCAGCAAAGGGTGTGAAAAGATGGAGATGAGTAGAAAATGAATGAGTTGTGCAATCCACTTCAGCTTGTTAAGAAATTTTTAACTAAACTTGTTCAAACAGCAATGTAGTGTGGTGAACAAATTGATACTGCAGATTTGATAATGATGTTAGATGATAAAACAACGATAATTCAAGAGCAGTACAGTGTATTTCAAACCTTGCTCTTCCAAAGCAGAATTATTGGTTTTCGCAATGGAGATACTGCTACACAGACAATAATCCTGTAATATGATTGAAGCTCTGCCATTCAATAAAATCATGACTGATCACTTCACTTTCCCATCTCTCTGAATAACCTTTCAGTCCTATGTTTATCAAAATATTTGTCTGCCTTAAAAATATGCAAAGACTCTGCCTCCACCACTTTTAAGGAAGAGAATTCCACAGACTATTAACCTCTGAAGGGGAAATAAAGTCTTATCTCTGCCTTAAAGGTGCAACTCAGTATTTTGATCCAGATTCTCCGACAAAACGAACCACCTTTCCACATGCACTCTATCTAGAAACTCCTAAGGATCTTATATGTTTCAATTAAGTCACCTCTAACTCTTCTAAACTCCAATCGATATAAGTCCAGCCTGTCCAACCTTACCTCATAAAAACCCCCTACCCTTTTCAGTTTTTTGAATTTTTCTGAACTGTTTACATTTTTCCCTAAAAAAGAGATCAATAATGTACACAGTCCTTCCTGTTATTCCTTCTAAATGCAATAGTTGGTCTGTTACTTTATCTGACGGGCTCTTAATCTCCTGTTTTTTGTTTGCAGGGGAACTCTTTGCTGCTAACTCAGGTAGCTGCATGAAATATAAACTGGAGGACATTTATTGTCATGAATGTCCATCATGATGGCTGATCCTTGGAAACAAGTTTTTTTTGGCAATATCAGGGATTTCTGAGCCAGTTAGTTTCTTCTTAACTAGATCCTGAATCTGTGGACATTGGTATATTTTATTATTAATTTGGTCATGGGATGTGTGCTTCACAGGCTGGGCTGATTGCATATCCCTAGTTGGCCTTGAGAAGGTGGTGGTGAGCTAACTTCTTGAACCAGTGAGGTTCCTGTGCTGTAGGTAGGCCCACAGTGCCATAAAGGAGACAATTTCAGAATTTTAATTCAACAACAGTGAAAAAACGGCAATAAATTTCCAACTCAGGATGGTGAGCGGCTTGGAGGGGAACTTGAAGGTGATGGTGTTCTCTTACATCTGCTGCCTTTGTCTTTCTAGATTAATGGGCTTGTGTGTTTTAAAGGTGTTGTCTAATGAAGAATTTCTGCAGTGCATCCTGTTGACAGTACACACTGCTACTACTGAGCGTTGTGGTGGGAGTAGTGGATGTTTGTGGATGCAGAGCCAATCAAACAGGCTGCTTTGTCCTGGATTATGTCAAGCTCCTCCAGAGTTGTTGGAGCTACACCCATCCGGGCAAGTGGGAGGTATTCCATCACACTCCTTTGGGGACTGGCTTTGGGGAGTCAGGAAGTGAATTACTCAACACCGAATTCCTAGCTTCTGACCTGATCTTATAGTCACAGTATTTATATGGCTAGACCAGTTGGGTTTATACTTAATGGTAATGCCCAGGGATTTTATAGTAGGGGATTCAATGATGTTACAATACTACTGAGTGCCAAGGGACAATATTAGATGGAGATAGCCAATGCCTTGCACCTGTGTCTTGAAAATGTAATTTGCAACCAGACTTCCCAAACTTGGATATTGTCCAGTTCTTGCTGCATTTGTCCATGGACGGCTTCAGTATGTGAGAATTCGTAAATGGTGCTGAATATTGTGCACTCATTGGTGAACAACCCCACTTTTGACTTTATGATGGAGGGAAGGTCATTAATGAAGCAGCTGAAGATAGTTGGGCATAGGACACTAACCTGAGGTATTCCTGCAGCGATGTCCTGGAGCTGAGATGACTGATTTTGAACAACCATGACCATCTTCCTATGTGGCAGGAAGGGGCTATGACTCCAACCTGTGAGAGTTTACCCTCAATTTCCCCTGACTCCAGTTTTGCTAGGGCTCCTTGATGCCACACTCAGTCGAATGCAGCCTTGATATCAAGGGCTGTCACTCGCACCTCACCCCTGGAATGCAGCTCTTTTGTCCATGTTTGAACCAAGGCTGTGATGAGGGCAGGAGCTCAGTGGTCCTGGTGGAACCCAAACTGGGCATCACTGAGCAGGTTATTGCTGAGTAGGTGCTGCTTGATAACACTGTTGATCATACCTTCTATCACTTTACTGACAGACAAGAGTAGATTGATGGGATGGAAGTTGTTCAGGTTGTATTTGTTCTGCCTTTTGTATACAGGACATACCTGGACAATTTTCCATATCATTGGGTAGATGCTAGTGTTGTAACTGTACTGGAAATACTTGGTTAGGGGAGTGACAATTTCTGGAGCACAAGCCCTCAGTAGTATTGCAGAATGTTGTCAGGGCCCTTAGACTTTGCAGTATCTAGTGCTTTCAGTCCTTCCGTGATATTACATGGAGTGAATTAAATTGGCTGAGGACTACTTTATGTGATGTTGCAGTCTACAGTTGGAAGTCAAGATACATCATTCGCTCAGCATTTCTGGCTAAAGATTGTGACAAAACATTAACTTATCACAGATGCTGCTAGAGCTGTTGAGTTTCTCCTGCTTGTTTCAGATTTCCAGCACCCAAAATATTTTGTTCTGATTCACTGGGCCGGATAGCACTTTTACGTGTTCCAGTCTGACCTGGTGTTGAATGGTAAATCAGTCTGTTAGGATTTAAAGAAGTGAAGATAAGGGCCAGACCAGGGGAATTAGTCAAGGGAAGAAAGAATGACTGGTTTTCTTTGAGAACTAGGACATCGAAGGTACAGGTGAGAACAAGGCTGAGCTAACTGCAGAAATGTTGTGGAGAATGAAGGACAAAAAGTTAAATGGTTGAGATTTTGAAAGGAATTTTGTGAGTGGTTTGAGAGTCTTTTCAGGAGCAGGAAGTAGGATTAGGAGGACAAGGGTGATGCAAACGGTAAGCAATAAAGATAAATGCTAAGAGATTGCTTTATCTGTTGTTGACACAATGGGACAAGGTAAGTGGTGCAAGCAGATGTATATTGAGGCTGACATTATCATCAATTCTCAGTCAGATCCCAGGCAAAGGCCATGATTTCAGTCAATCAGAGTGTATTCATGGATGGCAAAAATCTTATTCACAAGTGAATGAACATTGTTGAAGGAGATATAGAACAGCCTGGCGATGGCTGATTTATTGGGAGGATCAACACTTCATAGGACGAGTTGAACAGGAGAGTAGCAAGATCAGCTGTCAGTCAGCCTGCTGGATAGTGAGATCAATGAAGGATTTGGAAAGGAGTAGTTGCTGCACATGAGAAAGTAGAGACAAATGCCTTGCTGGGCTCTTTAGAGAAAACCATGAAAGGCATGAGGAGAAACTATAAGACTATCTAAGGAATTTACACTTGGGATAGTAAGAAAATTGTGATGATCAGGAGTACATTTGGAGCATCTAAGATCGGAGAATTGAAAGAAGGTGTGATGACAAGAAGGAGACACTTAAGGAAAGATAAAGAGAAAGCAAGGAAGTAAAAATGATTAGAAAAGAAAAGAAAAATTGAAGTAATAAGTTTGGGTGCAGAATGGCAGTGGAAACATGCAACTGAATGGACACAATGAAAGCTTAATTATTTAGGCATCGCAATGTTGTAAAGAGAATAGCGAGGAGACAATATGAGAGGGTCCAAAGTAAGGGTAATAAAGTTGACATAGGAGGTGAATACAGTTTTATTGTCCAGATTCAAAGGCAGGTCTGGCACTAGGATCCAAACGTTATTTAACGGCTGTGGGAATAGACATCAAGGATAGGCGCTTAATCAGCTATGGTGCAGAAAGATGAATGAGAAGCTGGATGCCACCATTAGATGCAGAAGTGGCAGAGAAGCCCAGGAGAGTGAATCACTGGCAAGGAACAAGACTATAGCTGAAGCTGAAAAACGAGTAGAACCAGACCAATTCCAAGCGCAGCAGGGAACTACAAAAGTGGGAAAGGAGTGTCAGCTGATCAAAGCAGTTGAGTCATACAGTGTAGTTATTTGCCCACAAATTTGCAAAATAAATTTGAGAAATTAAGATTCAGCATTCATTGAGTAAAGGGAACAATACACTTGATGGGGTGTGGTAATTTAGACTATTAGTTAATTTGTGATTATGCTAAAATAAACCCTGTAAGTACCTTGAAAAAATGGTGACCTGCCTTCTTGAATCACTGCAGTCTATGTGGTATAGGTATACCCACTGTTCCTTTAGGATGGGGAGTTCAGTGACCATTTCAGTGACCATTTTAATCCAGTAACGATGAAGACTTGGGGGTAAAGCTCCAATCCTAAATGGTTTGGGACCTGGAGGCGAATCTGTAGGCGGTGGTGTTTGTTGTACGTGCTGTAGAACAAGACTGCATATTTCAAAGCAACCTTATCAGCAAATTTAGAATAAAGAGTTGTTTGCAAAAATTGAGAATGAGCTGGCATTTGAAGGTAACTATAACTTTTTTCACTGGTGCGTAGGAGGTTGAGAGATGACCTTAAAGAAGTTTATAAAGTCATGAGCGGTGTAGATAGGGTTAATGGTAGATGTCTTTTCCTGAGGATGATGGATTTCAAGACTAAGAGGCACATTTTTAAGGTGAAAGGAGAGGAAGATTTTAAAAAGACAAGGGGCAAATTGTTTACACAGAGGATGGTTCACACTGGAATAAACTTCCTAAGGAAGTGATGGATGCAGGCATAATTACAATGTTTAAAAGACATTTGGATAAGTATATGAATAGGGAAGGTTTGGAGGGATCTGAGGTAGGAGCAGGCAGGTGGCACTAGTTTATTTTGGAATCATATTTGGCATGGACTAGTTGGACCAAAGCATCTGTTTCCATGCTGTATGCCTCTAACACATTGGATATGACACTGGCAAACACTACCCAGCAGATCTTGCAAAGCCCTCCTTTGGCAGCCAGTGTCAAAATTGGTTGAGAGAGAGGAGAATTGGGAGTGAATGTGGGGAAGAGACGAAGGAGAGTGGGGGTATGGGAAAGAAAGATTTCTGAACTGAAGAAGAATTCATACTGGACTCGAAACATTAACTCTGTTTCCATCTACTGATCTTGGAATATAAGGAAAACCTCAGAATTACTTTTGTCATAACCATCAAAGTAAACCCTCTCATTGTCTCCTCCATCCTCACTCCCAACTCAAGTGTTGTGAGCTCATGGACAACTTTGTCAAGAAGAATGAAACTACCTGAACAGCTATCCTTTGTTTCATCCACCTCTCTTGCCATAGAATCCCTACAGTGTGGAAACAGGCCAGTTGGCCCACAGTCCACACCAACCCTCCGAAGAGTAATCCACCCAGACCCATTTCCCGCCGACTAATGCACCGAACACTATGGGCAATTTAGTATGACCAATTCACCTAATCTGCACATCTTTGGATTGTGAGAGGAAACCAGAGCACCTAGAGGAAACCCATGCAGACATGGGGAGAATGTGCAAACTCTACACAGACAATCACCCGAGGCTGGAATTGAACCTGGGTCCCTGGCGCTGTGAGGCACCAGTGCTAACCTCTGAGCCACCGGGCCTCTGGCTAATCAGGCTAGACTTCCTCCAAATCTCCACTTAGGGATTTCTATAGCTTCTCTCCAGTCCCTCTCACTTCATCTGAACCTAGAAGTCTATATTCTGCTCTTTAAATCGTATTCCCACTAAACCTCTGTTCAGTTTCCCTTTCTAATCATTTTTAACAGATATTGGTCAATAGGTATCTCTCCTCAATGGTGTCCCCCTCTCCTTGGAATCTGTTCTCTCCAACTCTTCCCTTAAAGCAATACCATTTAACCTCTTCTGCCTTGCAAAATTATGCCATTTCCAAACTCAATTTCCTGTCAAGTCCTTGAATACCTTTTCACCTCCCAAACCTGTGACTACCTTTCTCAGAAATTTATATTTTTAAAAAACCCTCCAATCAGGTATTCACACTGTCATAGTAACAAACTGGCTCTTCAAATCACAAATGACATTGTCTTCAGTTCCATTACAAACCTCATTCCTTCACTTCTCTCTCCTTCACAGCAGTTTGAGGTTGACCCAGACAATTTGCGATGTTAAAGATGCTAGATAATTGTAAGTTGAGTGATTTTTGGTAAAAGTTGAATGAGAGGTTAGGATAGAAGAGAGAACAGGAGAAATTTGTAGTTTATCTTTAACTCAAGCTAGTCCTCCTATTTCTGCGTCTCCAATTCCCTCTGTGTCAACCTTTCTCTTCACCCGTTTTACAGGATTAAACAATAGCGGAGCCTCATCCTTTTTGTGAACCAGCACTCTCGCCTCCAATTAGTAACCTTCCAGTGTCAGATGCTTATCGTGCTGGAGTCACACCTTCCTTATGCATATAATGTTAACCTCCGAAATCAGTGTTAGGTCAATACAGAGCATTTTGGGTGGGGCTCTGCTCACAATGTTTCAGCTCCATTTAGGCTCACGAAGAATTTTAAGAGAACTTCAAAGAAAATGAAGGTGATACTGTTCAACATTAGAAACAGTGTCAGCTTAATGGAATTGATTTTACCAAGCAGTAAATTGAGAACCCATACCAGCATTTGGTCCTGTGTCTTCATATGAGTGTCATCTCTTTCTGGTTTAGAAACAATGCTCATAGAAGCTTGGAAACAAGGAGTAGAATTAGGCCATTCAGCCCTTCAAACCTGCTCTACCATTTAGTATGATCATGGCTGATCATCCAATTCCAAATCATGTTCCTTTTTATTCCCTATATCTTTGATCCCTTTAGCCCTAAGAGCGAAATTTATCTCTTTTTCTTGTTTTTGTTTCATCCACTTTCTGTGGCAAAGGCTCACCACACTCTAGGTTAATACATTTCTCCGCATCTCACTCCTAGATTGCCAACCCTGTATTCTTAAACTGTGACCCCTGATTTTGGACTCCCTGATCATTGGGAACCTCCTGCCTGTATTTGTCCTGTTAGACGTTTATATTCTATGACATCCATCCTCACTCTTCTAAACTCCAGTGAAGATAGACTGGATCAGTTCGGCCTATCTTCCTGCATCAGTCCTGCCAATTCAGGAATTAGTCTCATAAACCTTCACTGCAGTCTTTCCATGCCAGATCATCCTTCCTCAGATAAAGAGACCAAAACTGCACACAATACTTCAGGTGTGTTTTCATCAAGAACTTGTATAATTGCAGCAAAATGTCCCAGCTCCTGTATTTGAATCTTCTCACTATGATGGCCAACATATTGTTTGCTTTCTTCATCACCTGCTGCACCTGCCTGTTTATTTACAGTGACTGATGTACAGGGACACCCAGGTCTCATTGCATCGTCTCTTTCCCAAATTACTGTCATTTAGATAACAATCTGCCTTCCTGTTTTTGTTACTATAGTAAAGCAGCAAATAGGTATCTTACTGCCTGGCCTGACGTGATGCTGCCTGACCTGCTGTGCTTTTCCAGCACCACACACTCGACTCTGATCAGTGTATTCCTAATCAGCTATTAATTCTCACTAGGTCCCTCATTATCAGATTAACACAGGGGCCTTGTGCTACTTTAATCATCAGTTTATTGAATGGATAGAGTTGCATCTTCTTTAAAATATTGTTGAATTTGAACATTCATTTATCCTTCAATACTTCCCCCATCTTACAAATATAAGAAAGAGTGGGATGACAAAAGGTCATTCACGTCAGTTCCTAAATGGGCAAAATGTAATCTATTTGATTCATGGTGTTAATATATTCATTATGACCTTCTAAGGAAAATTCTATATAGATATCACCAGTCACCAGAAATTATCAAGCAAAAGTCCAGAGTGTTCCTGAATTTTTAAATTCCCAACATCCTATTCTCCAGTTAAGTTCCACTCATGCCCTCTGGGTTCAAACAGCACAAAACACATGGGTCACATGGAGTATTTGGTCATCAGAATAAAATGAGGGGGCTGTATTTTGTGTCCAGTAGTACATTGATTGTAATCCTTTGTTTGTTTCCTTATAATACAGGGAGGAATCCTGGGAATAATTATAAACTGGATCTGTGACTTGGATAAGGCAGCTTCAGAATGTAACCCTCAATATTCCTTTAGAAGACTTGATTCTATTTCCCAAGGTACTACCTCTTCCTTAGGATATAATTTCAGGTCAGTGCTTCTGGATGTGTGTTCTTATCTGTTGATATACTCTTGTTTTGCTACATTAAGAATTATTATTTATCTTTAAGATTAAGAAGCTTAACATGTATATTGGAGGGCATCACTAAGGTTACAATAAACTGAAAGAAAAAACAAAGTCAATTGAGAAGCAGTGGCTAATTGATACTAAATTAATTCAAAAAAGCCACTAGATTATAAAGAGAGCGCATGGTAGGGTTAATTTTTCAGGTTGGTATTCTGTATTTTTTTGTTAAGACTGGAAGATGTTTCAGGAACAACAGGGTGTGGTGTGTTGTCTGAATGATTAGCACTGTTGCTTCACAATACCAGGGAGCCAGGTCCAATTCCTGCCTCAGGCAACTCTCTGTGTGGAGTTTGCATGGGTTTCCTCTGGGTGCTCTGGTTTCTTCCAACAGTGCAAAGCTGTGCAGGTTAGGTGGATTGACCGTGCTGAAATTATCTGTGGTATTCAGTAATGAGTAGACTAGATGGATTAGCCATGGTAAGTGTGGGGGTGGTGAAGCTTGGTCTGATTGGGGTGCTCTTTGGAGAGTTGGTGTGAACTTGCTAGGCCAAATGACCTCCTTCCACACTGTTTCGATGATTCAAGGGGACAAGGCATCTCTTGGTCTCCTGGTTGTGTGGGAAGATCCTGGGGAAGGGGAACAGATGTTGAAGATAATACAACAGTGGCCAGTCTGCCAGGGAGGGAACAAATTTTTTGGAATCTTGAGACAGTAGGTTAGGGGAAGATGTATTTGTTGGAGATTGTGGAAAAGGATGATCTGTCAAATGTAAAGATTTGTAAAATGGAAGCTAAACAAAAAGTAGGAAATGAATGGACACATTTGAAAATCTTGGGTCCCATGAAGTGAAAATTTCCATTTTGCCAAACAGATGACATTTTGGAATTTCTGGTTGAAAGGTGGCATTACCATCTTGTTGCTCATTCACTTAACCTATCTATATCTCTTTAGAGCCACTGTGTTCTCCTCTCAGCTTGTATTAGTTTTATATCATTGGCAAACGTGGACATGTTTGCCTCCATCTTGTCATCCAAGCCATTAATATAAATTGTAAATAGCTGAGGAATCCGTACTGATCTCATGGCACTCCACTATTCACTGTAGTTGAAAAAACCCAGTTTATGCCCACTCTCTGCTTTCTGTCCATGAACTAATTCTCAACTCATGTTCATGTATTGCGCTCAAGTCCCTTATCTTGCCTACTGACCTTTTTGTGTGGCAACTTATGAAATGCCTTTTAGATAAAAAACAGCTACTGGTTCTTCTAGTAGCACCCTCAAAGAAGCTAATACATTTGTCAAAGCTTTTCCTTTTCGTAAAACCATGTCGAATTGTTCAAACTATAGTATTCTTTTCTAAAAGTATTGTTAATACTTTCTGAGTAATAGAGTCTATCTGTGCCTCCAGTTCAATCCAGGAAAATGCGAGGTGATGTATTTTGAAAGATCCAATTCTATAGCGAACTACAGCGTGGAAAGTTCTTTACGCAGAGGGTGATGGGTGCCTGGAATGCGTTGCCAGCAGGGATGGTTGAGGCAGGGACGATAGCGTAAATTAAGAGGTATCTAAACAGACAGATGAATGGGCAGCGAGCAGAGGGATCCTTAGAAAATAGGCGACAGGTTTAGATAGAGGATCTGGATCAGGGCAGGTTTGGAGGGCCGAAGGGCCTGTTCCTGTGCTGGAATTTTCTTTGTTCTTGCTTTTTCTTTGCTCATTTTTCTTATTGCAGCTGTTTCATGCTTTCAGATAAATAACCTTCAACTTCATTTTATTACTTTTCATCGCAATTAACCTATTTAATTACATACAACTTTGTTAAACCCTCTGTCCCTTCCTGTCTTCTCTGCTTGGCTTTACCCACATTGCTCCAATGTTCTGATGTCTTAACCTTGCTCTTGAATTTCTAAATCTCCCTTTAACCAAACCTTCCCTTTGGCCCTGCAATTTTTTTTTCTTCTTGAGTATACATCAAGTTCGCTTTTGAAGATTACTAGTGAGAATATTTTACAAGTTCTTTCACAGTGTGTGAATGGTTCTTCAAGCAGTTACCATCAATCCATATACATTGTTGAGAGCACTCCAAGTGAGCCTCAACAAATGACGTCTCTTCAGGTTTTTTTTTCTAACCTCTGAAGGGATATTCATCTCTCAATATGTGTAATACTACATCTTCATCAATTACGTAGTATCTCACTCTCACTGAGCTTTGTTAGGTTCAGCTGAAAACATGTGGGTGTAACATTCAAGCAAAGACTTAGCACCATTTAAAAAAAGTATAATCTCAATTTTCAATTTAACTTATGTGTCTGAATTACAGGCATGCAAAGTACTACATGGAGAACGGCACTGAATACAGAACTTTAATAAAAGTGTTTGGGATAAGAATTGACATTATTGTTCACGGTGAGGTAAAACCAATTTCTTACTTTGAATTATTTCCCACTAACATGTCTAACTAGTAAGTGTTAACATTCTGTTGAAAGGAGCTTATTCTGATTATTATTAAAGTGTGTTCTACTTGCCTATACATTTTGGCTGTAGGTTAGAGTTTCAAAAGTTTTCGTCACTCTTTTTAAAATTTCCACTATTGTTAGCCTGACATGAGCCCATCCTTTATCCCACTGGGCTGGCTGACCCTATCGCAAACTCTGCCATCAGGATGAACTGTAGTGCAGCTGGCAGCACATTTGCCTCAGAGTCAGAAGATTATAGGTTCAAGCATCTTTTCAGGAATTGAGAACAAAAATATGGGTTGGTATTCCTGCCCTTTATTAAGGGTGACATTGTCAAGGATACTGTCTTTTAGATGGAATGCTAAACCCATCTGCATTTTCAGGGAGATATAAGAGATCCCATGCCATAATTTGAAGATATATATGCATTGAAGAAAAGCAGATGGGCAATAGTCATTCCTCATTCAACATCACAAAAAACAGATTATCTGGTCATTGTTACATCCGTGTTTCTGAGAGTTTGCAAATTGTGTGCAAATTACAGAATGATTGCAAGATAGAAAGAGCCCATTTAACTCATTGTGTCAGTACCAGCTTGCCAAATGAGCATTTCACTCAGTGCCACTCTGTTACTACCTTCCTGTGAGTATGCACATTGTTCCTTTCCAAATCACATTCTCACTCTGAATGCCTTGATTGGACCTGCCTCCATCACACTCTCAGGCCGTGCATTCCAGACACTAACCACTCGCTGTGTGGAAAAACTTTTTTCATCTCTCTTCTGCTTTTTGCCAATTGCTTTGAATCTACACCTTCATGTTCTTAATCCTTTCTTGAGTGGGAACAGTATCTCCCTATCTAATTTGTCCAGACTCCTCTTGATTTTAATGCGATCTCCTCTCAGCTCTACCTTCTCCAAGAGAAGCAGTCTCAATTTCTCCAATCCAACTTCATAACTGGAGGTCCTCATCTCTGGAACTATTCTCATAAATCTCTTCTGCACCATCTCATATGCCTTCAGATTCTTCCTAAATTCTGGCACCAGAATTGGATACAGCCATCCAGCTGAGGCTTCTCTCACGTAAATTCAACAGAACCTTCTTGTATATGTTATCACAACGACTACACTCAAAAAGCATTTTGAGAGTTGGTGATCATGAAAAATGCAACATGAATACAAAATTTGCTTTTCATGTTTCAGAACTCCAAGTCACGCAGTAGAAAAAATTTCCTCAGTCCATGTGCAAAATCTAGGTTCAATCTTTGGGATAGTTTGTAGTGAAGAAGGTAAAATAATTGTAGAGAGGAAGACTCTGACCAATAAATATAGCAAAGTTAATCTCATGAGAGCACATATTTTATCAAGAAACCTCAAGACTTGGATCATGGAGTGGGTGAGAAAATTCTGCACATACAGCAATTAGCATCTTGAAGGTTTACATCTGAGGAGACCTAATATATTTGTGCCAATTCTTCACTAAAACAATTCAAAACTCATCTCTCAATCTCTTTTTTTATATATATATCTTTCTATATCTTCCTCTACTTCAAATATGATTCAATTTTTCTTTTAAAAATGTGCTTAGATTTGTGCCTCAACCATGATGTGTGGCAGAATATTCTGTGTTTCAGGAACAGTCTACTTAACACAATTTCTCCCAACCTTTCTCTCCTGTCATCTTCCTAAATTGACGATTTCTTGTCACTGACTCTCCGAACGGATGAAATAATCACTGTTTATTCACTCTGGAAAAACTCCTCTGTTTTGAAGATTTTTTATTATAACTCCTCTCAGCCTTATCTGTGGAGAGAATAATGAATTAGTGATTATTCTTTCAATGATGTTCTTTGGGGTCAAAAATGGCACATTTGGTGTTGGAACATTGGAATAAAATCAGCCTTCTTTCAAAAGTTCATTACTTGAGCTAAGCAGATCTATTCTAGAATATTGTTGCTGATTGGTTAGCCAATCTAGATCAATATTTGGCTTTCTTAAATCCCCACTTGGCTCCAGATAACCTGTTCAACCTCTGACACAAGCTGCAATGTGGTTCACCTGCTCACTGTAGCTAAATTAGATGGTATGTATAAGTAGTGTTCTTTATCACCTCCAGAAAGTTAGAAATATTGTTCTTATTGATGAATGTGCAACATTTTGTTGTCTACATGGACTTCAGTAAAGCCTTTGACAAGGTTCCTTATGCCAGATTGGTGCAATAGGTAAAGTCACATGGTATCAGGGGTGAGCGAGCAAGATGGATACAGAACTGGCTTAGTCATAGGAGACGGAGGGTAGCAGTGGAAGGATGCTTTTTGGAATGGAGGGTTGTGACTAGTGATGTTGCACAGGGATCAATGCTGTGGGACCTCTGCTGTTCATGATCTACAGAAATGATTTGGAGGAAAACATAGCTGGTCTAATTAGTAAGTTTGCGGATGATACAAAGATTGGTGAAATTGCGCATAGTGAGGAGGATTGTTTAAAAGCGATGTGTGAGGCAAGTTTTTCACACAAAAATGGTGAGTGTCTGGAATGTGTTGCCCATGGAGGTGGTGGAAGCAGACACAATAGCAGCATTCACGAAACATCTGGATGAATACATGAATAGGAAGGGAATAGAGGGATATGGATCCTGTAATTGAAGACTGTTTTAATATGGAAGGGCTAAATATGGTGGCACAGGCTTGGAGGGCCAAAAAGCATGTTCCTGTGCTGTATTGTTCTTTGTCCTTTGTTCTATTTTCAATTACATCATGTCACCTACTAACATCCCTACCGCATTCCTAAAACCTCATCCATGTCATTGTCACCTGAAGTGCTCTCATTGTTGGCTTCCTGAGCTCCATGTTACATAAATCCGAAATATGGTGTAAATGTTTTCTTCTGGTGAGTTGTGTTGTCCTGCTGCTAGCTCCTAGTTTAGAGACAAAAAAAACTGCTAATGCTGGAATCTAAGGTAGACAAGCAGGAGGCTGGAAGAACACAGCAAGCCAGGCAGCCTCAGGAGGTGGACAAGTCAACATTTCGGGTTTAACTCTTCTTCAGGACTCCTCATTTTTTGTCTATTTAGTAAGGACTGAAATACATATCTATTGATTATCATACTGTCAAACCTGTAAATGTTCTCTTTAGGGTTGGGAGAAAGTAAGTTGTGTGTTTTTTAGAAGCAGATAGCTCAAAATCTTTATCAAACCCAGCACTCCAATACTAAGGAACAGGTGTACTTTAGTATTGTGTTGATTAGTGGATGTCCTTATTACTTCTCACCCTTATTTTAGTTGACTTCAGCTGCCTTCTGTCTCAACAATTCATTGAAAATCTTCACCCTTATTTCAATTCATTGTTTATTGGCCAATGTTGCTTTTGCAAACTCATCAATCTTAATGTCCTGGTTTGCAAATTGTGATCTGAGATTTATTCTGTTCTGACTCCCTTCAGTCTTTTACTATCTATTATATACCCAACAAGTAACTGTAACTTTGACGTGACCATTGGTAAAATCATTACCTGGAGGCTGAACATGTGAACATTATTGAGGGCATATCATGATTGTGCTGTAAAAAGGAAAGCTGCTTAAGGTCTACATGTCTAACTGGTGGAACCACATTCACTGGTAAATAGCATACACCCATGTAAGTGTTAAGGGATTATGTGATGTACTTAGACTTTTCCTTTTGGTGAGTTATGTTGTCCATCTTGCTGCTAGCTCCTAGTTGTTGTGTACTTAGTGAGGACTGAAAAATATGTCTGTAAATTATCTTACTGTCAAACATGTGACTGTTCTCTTTGGGATTTGGAGAAAGTAAACTGTGTTTCTTTGGAAGTAGGTAATTCAAATTCTTTATCAAACTCAGCACTCCAAAACTAAGGATCAGATGTACTTTAGTATTGTGTTGATCATGGAAGTTGGAAAGGTAGATTGGCATTGACCAGTGAGATTTATCTCATTTGATGCAAGAGAAAAATGAGATCCAATGCCATTGGGTGAGAGAGACAGTGAGAACATTACCATCTGTGTTGGTAGATATTGGCTAATCCTTTTTCTTTTAACTCAAATAAGAGATTGGTTTATCAAGAAGTAGTAATATAGTAATATATTTGATTACATTTCATTTATTATCTCAAGACATTCTTCTTAATGAGTCAAGCATTCCCAATATAAATCATGAGTAAAGGACACAAAGGTTTTTACAAATAATCAGTTTTCCACACCATTCCTTCAACTTTTCTTCAAATGTTTTGGAAGACTCCAATTTGAATCTGCTCTGTGTTCCTTATTACATAGATTAAGAAGGACCTGCATTAACATAGTGCAATTCATGACCTCATGATCGCCTGAAGGATTTCACAGTCAATTCATCACAGCCAACCTTTGAAGTGTCTATTAGGTGTAATGACACAGATAACATAGTGAAGAAGGTGTTTGATATGCTTGCCGATATTGGTCAGTGCATTGAGTGTAGGAGTTGGGAGGTCATGCTGCAGCTATACAGGATATTGGTTAGGTCACTTATTGAATATTGCATGCAATTCTGTTCTCTGTCCTGTCGGAAGGATGTTGTGAAACTTGAAACGGTTCAGAAAAGATTTACAAGGATGTTGCTGGGGTTGGAGGGTTTAAGCTCTGGGGAGAAGTTGACTAGGATGCGGCTGTATTTCCTGGAGCATCGGAGGCTGAGGGGTGACCTTAGGTTTATAAAATCATGAGGGGCTTGGATAGGGTAAATAGGCAAGGTTTTTTACCCAGGGTGGGAGACTACAAAGCTAGAGGTCATAGGTTTATGGTGAGAGGGGAAAGATTTAAAAGGATCTTAAGGGGTAACGTTTTCATGCAGAGGGTAGTGCGTGTATGGAATGAGCTGTCAGTGGAAGGGTCAGAGGCTGGCACAATTACAGCATTTAAAAGGCATCTGGATTGGTATATGAATAGGAAGGGTTTAGAGGGATATGGACCAAGTCCTGGCAGGTGGGACCAGATTTATATGGGATATCTGGTTTGCATGGACGAGTTGGACCATAGGGTCTGTTTTCATGCTGTATATCTCTATGACTCTATTAACAAACATTACCTGCAGATGAACAGTTTCTGTTGCCTAATTTAGTCTTTGTCTCAGTTTCCATTGTGGTTAGCCATTTGCAACAAGGTCTTCTGCTTCTACTCTATCTTCCTGTTTTTGAGTTAGCTTTTTGAGTTATCTCTGATTTACTCAATTATGTGCATTCAGAAATTAAAAGATAATGAAACTTGCTATCTCTATATTTCTGCTCTAGTTAACTCCATTCTGCCATGTATTTTATATTGAAACTGCATATTTAGTTCTGCCCAACCAATGGGTTACTTGCATTAAGCTGGTTAAATCTAAACTTTAGGGCAGGTGTCATTTCCTTGGCTCCTCTAGCTGGCAGCATCAGTTAATATCCCTTTCACATGTGCATCCTCTTGAGCAAATAGAAGTTTTCCTACGTGAATTTGTCAATAGTTTTATTTTGAACATGACATAGTTTCAGCAATTTCAGGGACATTGTTAGGCTTATGCATGGACAGAAAATGCTGACAGTTGGAGTCATTGTTGGAATTTTGTTATTGATAAAACTCCGCAGCTTTTGTGGAAAGCTGAAGCTGATGTTTTGTGAACACCTCCTAGCTTCATTGCATTCAAGAGAAACTTTGAGTTCCTCATTGGTAATGACTTTCATGTTCACCCACCACTTCCCTGAAGTTTTACATGGATACTTTGGTAAATGCCTTCTGAAGATTTTTGATGTGATAAATATTCTCTAATGAAATAATTTAAATTTGATTAGGCACCAACACCTGCAGGAATATTTAGAAAATATCTTTAAATGTTCAACATTATTTGTAGATCTTTCTTTCTTTTTCAAAAATTCAATTGGAATGTAAATGTGGATTAAGAAGAGATCATCCACCTGGCATACTTCTTCTTTAACATGGTTTATGTGTTTCGATACTGACACTCCTGAATTCAGCATGTGAAATTTGCCTTGGCTTCAATTGAACAAAAGATCCAGGATATTAATCCAGCATCATAGCACATTGTTCATTCCTGATAGAATTGTCCAACTATCAGCAGAATAAAGCACTTTGTAAGCAAGCATAGCTAACCTATCTTCATTCCATTTCACAACTGGATTTGCATCTAGTACCATTCTGAGAAAGATTATCAACACAGTTGATAACTGGCTGCTAATACTTTATTTGATACACCTACAGAAAAAGTTTAACAGCCAATCATACCAGTTTTATACAGCTTTGCTGTGTAGCCAATTACCTCATCTTGTTACACCCAACATGAGTTAAATCAAAAAAAGGTTTTGTTGCAACCTAATATTCCACTCCTCTATGGGAGAATGAGATTACCTTAACAAAGAAACAGAGACAAATTTGCAGAGTGAACATCTGAAAAAATATATTACTGGGTACTACAGTGAGGTTGCAATGACTTCATCAATTCCCCAACATTGAATTTTGAAATGTTGAAGCCTCTGCAGCATTGAACTCCGAATCTGGCACTGCTTCCCCCAATTGCAGGCTGGAGTTTCTCTGTCAAGGATGTCTCAAAATGGCAATGTCATTAACCTGCATTATCAGCTACATGAGGATAGCTGGTCTTTGCACCTTTTGGCATCTGTGAAAGCATTGGCGGAGAAGGTGCTTGTGAAATATAGCTATCAGTCAGGTACAGATATCACCCAGCTACTAAAATCTAACATGCCCTAACATGCTCACAATCTGTGTGAAAACAGACTCAAAGACAACATGGAATTGGCTGAAGTTCCGATTTGTAGAATGCAATACTACTTCCCTATAGGCACAATTTATAATGTGGATAGCAATGTCCAAAACTGGACTAGTTTTGCAAAGTGATTATTTTTAAGTTTCTACTCAAACACATTGGCATATTGCTAAATGTAAAGTTTAGAATTAGAATCAGACTTAGCTTTACTGTCATATGTACTCACATGAATATGGAGAAAAGTTTACAAGTCAATACTTATGGTGTCATTTAGGTATCAAAGTACCTAGGTACAAATTCTTAGTGAAAAACAAATTAGAAAAATACAGAAATAAAAAGTCCAGCATCAAGTTCGAAAAATAGAGAAATAAGAGTTCAGAATAACAGTTCTTCCAACCAGATCATACCGGGCTTCACCTTGAGGCCGGGGGTTTGAGTCCCACGCTGAGGCCGGGAGTCCATGCTGGCTTTCATTCTGGATATCGCTGATGTTGCCCAAGGATGGGAGATAAAAAGACAAAGGAAAAACAAACACACAAGAAGGGACAGAAAAACAGAAAAGAAATGGATGGAATGGATGAGTTCTGGCTCATGATTCCTACTCTGCTGCTGTCCTGGAGATGATTTACTATGAACGAGTATAATTGGGCAATGTTTCAAATATTTTTCTTTGTAAGTGTTCCTTATATTTAAAAGAGGTGACCTGATGCAGTTTAATTAATAGAGCTGAAAAATTGATTTATTACAAAATTATAAACATCTTTTATGGCCGTTTCTAGCCGACTACTTCTGAATAACACCATTTTATAAATGCAAATTACCCAATTAATCTATAAAAGACCATTTGATAGCTATAATAAAACAAGAACTGCAGGTTCCAAAGAACTAAAACAAACAAAAACTGAAATTGCCAGAGAAAGTCAGCCAGTCCAGCAGCATCTCTGGAGAGAAAGCAGAGTTAATGTTTCAAGTCTGGTGATTCTTCTTCACACTCTTGTTTTGTAATGGTGGTGTCATCACTAGGTCAGGGTCCTTGCTCATTGTGAGGAGAAAGTGGTGCATTTGGATGGAGGAGTGCAAGACTGCTCATGTTGTGCCAGGGAGACACTAATGCACAGCCAACTCTGTCGGCTCATTTATGTTGTATTGCTCTCCCATTACTACAAGCACTAAACTATTCTTCTTCTGCACAAATCTTTATTTGTCTTCAACAACCAATTCCCTCATCCAAGTACTAGCAGTGATCAGCTACGTTCTGCAAATAGGCCAGCGCCAGAGACCCTCGGCTCCACCTCCTGCTCTGAGGAGGAGGTCACTGAACTCTCTGAGGATGTGGAGGCAAGGTTTACACCTGCACCCTTCAGCAACTCAGAGACTTTCACCTCAGTGGGTACACTTTATAGGTTGAATTTGAGGACACATTCTAGTGAGCAAGGCACTAGGCAAGTGTTGAGGAAGAAATAGCCAAGGTCTCTGGCAATCCGAGAACTGCTGGAGACCTGGCACTTGCTCAGCCCCAGGCAGAAGACATGCTTCTGTTTTCCGTCTGTAAGGGATTTGGTCAACCTGCAGAGACAGGCAGAGGAACATCAGGCACAGTCTGTAAACTGCAGTGAACAGTGGAGGGGCCCAGCAAGGTTTATGCTGCTGTGCGGATTGCAACTTATAGCGAGCCAAGTGCTGCTGGATATACGCACAGAGCTTCACTCCCATACACCAGCAATGTGTGCTCAGCGTCAAGGTGACAGGGGACCCATGAGCTTGACATGATTCCAGTTGCTCCTCCCTTTTAGAGAGATGCCAGAGTGGGTGGGAAAGTGGAGCTGAGGCCATGAAAAGATCAGCCATGATCTTATTGAAAAGTGGAGCAGGCTCAAGGGGCTGGATGGCCTACTTCTGCTCCTAGTTCTTATGTTCTACATACAGAAGCTTCTGTCTCAGGGATCTTCGGTGCTGCCCTTATCCTCCATCTACTTCCCTATGATCACAGAGTCTGCAACAATACAAACCAAAGAGGGGGAATCAGTATTTGTGTCTGAGCAGACTCTTAGCGAGCAGGTCCCAAAGGCACCTCAGGACAGCTAACCAAGTTTTGCATCCCAGCTACTGAGGGTGGGCCTGTACTCCACCAGAACGGGAGCGAAAAGGAAAAGGAAACGCACTGAGGATGGATGGGTGGTACATCCATGTAAATAACCTATCATTGTTAGAAAATATTTTTATTTACATTGTTACAATGTCTGCTTTGGTATAATGTTTGCCACAGCACTTAGTTAAGTCACACCCAGGAAAAATGTGCAGCCTCTTCAGACATCCCAAGTATGAAAGAGGCTGCAATCACCAAGAATTATTCATTTCAGATAAGCTGCCAATTCTTAGACCACAGCTTACAGCCTGGAGGGCACTGAGACCAAAGGCAATGACTAATAAATAATCCGGGCCTTGACCTGAACAGATTATTCCACATTTACACTCATTTTATGAATACAAACACACAAATTGGGACTAGACCATTCAGCCCCTCAAGCCTGCTTTGTCCATTCAGTAAGATCATGGCTAATTTGACTGTAACCTCAAATTCACGTTCCCATCTAACCTAATAATTGTTACCCCCACACTTTGCAAGAATCTATCTTTGCCTTAAAGTTACAGAAGCAGAGTTCTTGAATGTTTTTTCGTTACTCTCTGAAAGTAAATTTTGCCTTATTTCTGTTTTCAAACAGTGACCCTAGTTCTAGTTTCTCATATAAGAGAAAAGCAAATCAAGGCAACTTCATAATCTACATGCACTTGAAACATTGAAGTGCACCAGTGGTGGAAGGGTCAGAACTTCATGAGGACTTTTGTTAATCTGGTGGCTATCATGAGGGACTGTACTGCATATCACTCAGATGTCATGTCTTTGTGGATGAGCTACCTTAAGAGCTACCTAACAGTAGCGTCATGCCATGTTAGCACATTGTCTCACTGCTGCTTTGTCCCTTGTGGTCAGGTCAGCCAGATCATGTATAGGTATTAGTGAGTTTTGAGAAGATTTGTAGTATGTGTAGAGAAGATTATGTGTAGGTACTTTAAAATGGGATCACACAAAAATATCGCACGCACCATAGTATGGACAAAAAGACTTTTATTCGGCCAAACAATAGGTAAGGGACTGCATAAACAATACTGTCCATATGTCCTTTGCACCTCTCAGGGCTGCTTGCCAGATGAGCAGTACAACGTCAATAAAGCAAAGTCTGAACTCAGCTCATTCATTCTGAAAGTGGGTGGCTGTTAGTTTCTCCCTGATCCGTCTGGTTCGGCGGTGTTTTGTCTGTCCTGCTCTTTTAGATGCTCTTCCATGGACTGCCTCACTGTGAAACTTAGATGATTGTTGTCAATCTTCCATTTTGTCTCCATCCAAAACATTCCCCATTTGTCAGCTCCAGTTGTCTGGGATACAGAATATCACAATGATGCAAGAAACCCTGCCTGGACTATACTTTCCTTCTTTATTTGTATCTTACTTGTTTTGTACTTCCTTTCTGAGTTAAATTGATGGTCTCTTAAAGGTTTGGAGAGGGGTATTCCTTATAACAAGCAGCCAATTCCGAATAGCCTGAGAATCTTGGATGAGGACAGGCACCTGTAAAAGCTCCAATATATAAGAATAATGGCAGCTCCCACGAAATCTAGTACATAGCTCCAAAATTTGAAGACAATGGTCACCATAAAATTTGAACAGTAATGGAATGGAGGCCTTTTCCATTCACAAACATTGCAAGTCGGCGAGAGGGTGTCCTCAAAGTGATATGGGTGCAATTGAAAAGCGCGCTGAACCTGGGGAAAGTCACTGCTGGTGGAGAATCCCAGTGCGTGGGCTGTTGGACTCTCCTTGTCACTGGGAAAGGATGGAGAGCATAACATCTCAGATGCATTTATTTGTAAAAGATCGGGTGTTGCCACACATAGCACCAGGTACTCCCTGAAGTAACATATACCTCAATGGCCAGTGGGATGGGATTGCCACAAGTCCTCCTGCAGAACATCACTCAATTCTTGGCCACGACATCTGTAATTGATCAAATGGATCAATGGGCTGAGGAGTGGCAGATGGAGTTTAGTTTAGACAAATGTGAGCTGCTGCATTTTGGAAAGGCAAATCAGGGCAGGACTTATACACTTAATGGTAAGGTCCTGGGGAGTGTTGCTGAACAAAGAGACCTTGGAGTGCAGGTTCGTAGTTCCTCAAAAGTGGAGTTGAAGGAAGATAGGATAGTGAAGAAGGAATTTGGTATGCTTGCCTTTATTGGTCAGTGCATTGATTATAGTAGTTGGGAAGTCTTGTTGTGGCTGTACAGGACATTGGTTAGGCACTTTTGAAATACTGTGTACAATTCTGGTCTCCCTGCTTTAGGAAGGATGTTGTGAAACTTGAAAGGGCTCAGAAAAGATTTAGAAGGGTGTTGCCAGGGTTGGGGAGTTTGAGCTATGGGGAGGAGTCATAAACTAGAGTGGATGGGTTTAAGGTGAGAGGGGAAAGATTTAAAAGGGACCTAAGGGGTAATGTTTCCACACAGAGGGTGGTGTATGTATGGAATGAGTGAGGAAGTGATGGAGGTTGGTACAATTACAATATTTAAAAGACATTTGGATGGGTAGATGATGAGGAGGGGTTAGAGGAAAATGGGCCAAATGTTGGCAAATGGAACTAGGTTTATCTAAGATAGCTTGTAGGCATGGACAAGTTGAACCGAAGGGTCTGTTTCCATGCTGTACATCTGTATGACTCTATAAATGTCAGAAGATAATACAATGTTGTTGAAGGAAGTCCTGAGTCCTCACATCCATATCCATCATCATGTTATTCCTCACATAATGTGACATAAAGGCTGCTCAAGGAGATAATAACCATGTCTCCATAAGTAGCTTGGGGGAATGTGACCGTATCCAGTTGTACAATGGACAACCAAAGTGTTTATGCTACAATGGGGGTAGATTTCTGCTTGTAATCCACCATGAAGGACTCAAAAAGAAATAGATCATAGCCCATGTCCTGCATCCTTACATTTCAGAGTGAGAATCTGGCAATGTGTTACTGTTTATAGAATCCCTGCAGTGTAGAAACAGGCCATTCAGCCCAACAAGCCCACAGTGACTGCCTGAACAGCATCCCACCCAGACTCATCCCCCTCTACTCTAGCTTTGTAACCCTCCATTTCCCATGGCTAATCCACATATCCTTGGACACCATGGGCAATTTAGCTTGGCCATTCCATCTAACTTGCACATCTTTGGACTGTGGAAGAAAGCCCAAGCACCCAGAGGAAACTCATGCAGCCACAGGGAGAATTTGCAAACTCCACACAGACAGTTGCTCGAGGCTGGAATTGAAACCGGGTCCTGAGTGCTATGAGGCAATAGTGCTAACCACTGAGCCACCCTGCTATCCTCTTAGAGAATTTGCTGTGAAATGTGGTTGGAAAGTGGGAACTTCAGTCTGGCTATCATGTTCCTTATTATCAGCACCCTTATTTAGCTTCCATGACAAAGCCGGAATTAGTGTACATAATGTGTAACTCTCATGATTGTTTGAGGCCATAACCAGGCAGTAGCATTCTTGGACAATTACTAATTTGCTGTTGAAATGCAAATTGAAGACAGATGGGTAGCATTAGTTTATCACTGAAGGTAACATTTATGTACTAGCCCCAGAGAAACCTCAAAATCAAACTTGTTTACTCTGTTTCCAAAGAATAATAAACATTGACTTACCTGGATGATTTAGCATACAATCACATGCATTTTCAGGTTACTGTGTAGTTTTGATCCAACGTGGTGAGGTTCCAACATCGATGATGTATGCATTTCCCTCCCCATCCTTCATATTCCATTTTCCATTGCTTCTGTTCTATTTCCTTGTGGTTTTGATGACCTTTCAGCCTCTCCCACTTTGATTGAGCCTATTACAGCATGTAATAATGTGTCCACTTCACCCCCACAGCTCAGATTTTGGAAACCTCTATATTCTTAATGGCTCTAATACTGTCCCCATGCAAGGGCAAAGTAACTTTGAACTCCCCTCTTCAAGAGCTCCCTGTGCCCTCCCATTCCCTATGAGGTGCCATGTTACTATCTGCAATTGCCCCCTGTCACAGTGCCCCCTCAGCAGCCCAGTGCATTGATGGCTATCCCCAGACTTGAGTTGCTTGCTTATCCTTGGATCGCTGCCTGGCCATTATTGACAAAACCCCAAGAATGTCTGTGGTCCACCCTGACCAGACTTACCCACCTTTAATCCCTGGGCTGCTTGGATTTGGCCTGCAGGAGGGATTATGGCCCAGGTCCTTCACTGCACAGACACAGATTCCTGGACCAAGTGCCTGACGTACCATGGCCTCTATAGTGTAACTGGAGGAGTTGCTTGACAATGGAGGTACCCCTTTCATCCTAGTCGGGCTCTTCTCCTTTGAGTTTCATTCACTGTCATTTGCTTGAAACACATACTGTAAGTTTGCTGTGCAAGCTGTTGGTGCACGCTGCAGCTTTGATGATGTAGCATTGTGCCCTACAGTGGCATGTTCACTCCCTGTCTGTCTGACACACTTACTCTTCTGTATTTCTCACTGTCACAAGCTGCCTGCTTCTCTGTACTGAAAGAAGCTAAACTGCAGAGGCTTGCTACCTGCACCTGACTCCTCTGGATCTTCTGTACTTAAGAATGCAATGCCACCCACAGTGGATGAATGTCTGAAAGTAAGTACTGAAGTCAGCAAATGATAAGAAAACAAGCTAAGAGCTATAAGATGCCTGTGCCCACGTCAGTGCGAAAGCATCCTGTCTAGATCTCTGAGATTCTTGGCATGCTTCTTCCAGGTTGGTTTGGAAGAAGCATGTGAGCTGCTAGTGTCCATTGAGAACTTATGCTCAAAATTTTGACTGTCCTGCTCCTCGAATGCTGCCTGACTTGCTAGCGCCACTTTTTTGATGGTGTCCATCACTGCTAAAGTAAAATGTTGAAGACCCGAGATCTTGGCTGAGTTAGTCTGAGAGTAGGTATGACGATGCAGGAGACTGGTGGTTGACCATTCTGAGGTGTGTTGGGGAGGTTGATGGCTATGGAGCATGTAGGGCCATTGTGCAGAAAAGGCAGTGTCATGAAGGGAGAGACATTCAGTGAACAGCCCCCATCAGATACTGCTTTGTATTATCTGTCAGGATTATGGACAGTCTTGTTTGTTGCTGGAAGACAGGAGAATTGGAAGTGCAATGTGAATAGGATCAATTAAGCTAGTTGTTTGTCAAAAGCAAGTTCTTCTTGATATCAAAAGACTAAATATTTTATTTCTTTCCCTGTTTAGTTATTCTCATCATCATTTACTCTCCCCAAGCCATTCAGAGGAACATCCTGAACAATGCCTAAATAGTACTGTTCCCCATTAATATAATGGCTGAGGTTGTTTCCTATAAACATTGAGTAATGCTGGGAGTATAGGTGCTGGAAGAGAGGAGTCATACATTCTATTTTTCATAAAGGTACTGGATGATGCTTTGCTTTTATCTCAGTGATGAAAATTCTCTCTGAAACTTTGGGAAATTCTACGTACTTGCATTTGGCTCTGAAATTCACCAAATTGCTTTTATTGGATCTCAATTTTGATTGATGGATTGTCAAGGGATGAGATGTCTAGGAGCTTCTCTTAATCTTTTGTCATGACTTTGGTAGGGTACCGCAGAAAGAATTGTGAAAGGGTAGTAAAATCTGCTGTTTGTTCTTTTCCTTTGATGCAGAATAGATAATTCCTACCAGGTTCACTTAAACATAGTTACCAAACCATTGAGTGTAAGCTAAATCTACTCTGAATAATAAAGGTACCAGTCTTAATCCCTCATATCTAACATTCCAAGATACAGCAATGTTCAGTAACATGAACCAACCCCAATACAAACTTATGTGATCAACCTACACCATTGTAATTACTAAATGGAACATATCCACCTTCTGAGTGAAATTCAGAGACACTAGTTTTGCAATACTAACTTTGTCTAAAAAATAGAATTACTTATGCAGTTGCTTTAAATCTTTTGCTACCTCAAAGATGTTAAAATGGTAATTCAAGCATTTCAGATTTTAATGGCACTGCTTCTCACTTAATTGTGGTTTTTAGTTTTAAATTGGGGTCATCAAATACCTAATAATCAATCTCACAAAAAAAAAAATCTGGAACACTCAGCCTGTCCAAGAATACTTCTATAATAGTTGAACAAGCACCTTGAAAGATAGAGGAAATATTAGGCAACAAGCCAAAATAAAAAAAAGCATCGAATACTTAACCTAAGAAACATTCTTGTGAGCATCTGCTTCATCGTGATCTTGATTCTGAGAGGTAAGTTTAAAAATGAAAAAATTACAATCTTAACAGAGCAACTGGAAGCTTCACTTCCCAAAAAGTGTAAAACCAAAATGCACTGAAATTGGGTGAAAGCAGTGTTTTGGTTCCTTCTTGGTAGTCCTACAACTCCCTCATAACTGCATTGTGGATGTACCTACAGCAAATGGATTACAGAACCCCAAAAAGGCAACTTGTCACCACCTTCTCAAGGACATTAGAAACTAGCCCAGCTATGAATAAAAGCGAAAAAACTCTGTTTGTCTATAAGCAATATATATCAAAACTAGCCTCTTGGTGGTATAGAAGTTGAGTATTGCCAGAAAATGGGACATGCTATCAAAACTTCTCATCTTGTATTTGGCAGGACATACATATGAATTCTGAATTCTAAGAGAGCAATAGAGACAGGGCCTTACTTTTGAATGTATATAGCATTTAGTAAAGCTTAACTGACCCACACTGTGAACTGACTGGTAATCTTAAATTGCTTGTTAATGTAATTTGTAGCATGCGTGGGATTGTTCAGCAAGTGATGTTCAGTCACAGAAACACAGCTGACATTAAACATTGTGTTTTGAGTTTTGCAGGTACAGGCTACTGGAGTACAATCATTGCTTTGTCTAGTCTAAACGTCTGAAGAAATATCATGCCTGGGCATTGTGCCCTTTTGAACTAAACAAACGCATTGGGGCACAGTTTCTCACTGCATTCTCTATGTCATTGGTTGAGATTATCAGAGTCAACCTGACAACCAGTCAGTCTATTTTCTGTTGCACAGCACCAAATTTCAAAGCGAGCAACTTACATTCTTGTGCTTGAAGAGTGCAAGATGAAAAGTTTGGAAAGCATTTCTCTTTTTTTTCAAAAACTAATGGACAGAGTTTTTTAAAAATGCAGTACACAAATAAGATACGGCCTAAGGAAGAAGTAATTCACTCTTGGTGAGGGTGTGGATTCAGATCCAGGAATTTTTGAAAGCACTTGTTAACAATGTGAAACAATTTGTTAAAAATAATTATATAAGTTTTATTTAGAAAACTTATAATTGCTTTAGAATATTGTGGATTATCTCAGCAGCTGTGGTGCAATTTGTCACAGCTGATCAAATGGGGTCAGAGTTTTCAGAGCAGATTGTTGGATGTGGATTGGCTGAAGCCTCTTTAGTGCAATGGAAGCACTTTTTTTTTTCTTTCTAGCTTTGTATTTAAAGTATATTAATCAAGCATAGAAAAGCCTCAAGAAAGAGCTGTGTCATTGTAACAACATTGAATTGACTCAGCATGATAGAGGTATATGCTCCACTGTATACGTTCAGTGTATACTGCTTTGTCACACCACCTTAACATTCTTCAACATTGTTTTTAAAAGAAATCCAGGATTTGATCCATATATTCAACAGAAAAAAAATCGGTTCTTCCATACCCTAACTACGCACCAAGTTTTATTGAAATCCACCATTAGTTTCTGAGATATATGGTTCATAGTCAAAGAGAGTAACAGGTGCAAATATTATGATAAAGTAACTATAATCATCATGTCAGTGCCTGATATTCTGCAGCTGCTGATGCAAATAACCAGCATGTTATAGTGAGATTCAAAAAATAACTTCTTTCTTCTCTGATGAGAAAAAGCAGGCAGGTTCCAACAGTCTGCTTCACTGCATGAAAACAAAGTTTCTGGAAATTTACTCTATTCACCACCCCCAATATTGACATTCCCCAGTTATCCCAGCATGGCTGCAGGATAGTTTCAATTCTGTACATCTCTGTAAATGCAGTGAGAATAAGCAGAGTGTGAATGAGACTAAGTAGAGGAACTACTTGCAAAAAGATAGCACGGGGATTTGAAAGTAAGCTGAGGGAATCAGTGATGCAGGCGAGAGAGAGAAAGAGAGAGAACTTCTTCCATATATTCATCCCAGAGATACATTATGTACCCACAAGGTAGCTAACCATAGTTTAGAAACTTCTAGTCAATTTCTTAGTTAACAAAATGTGTTTACACATGCCTTATAGCACCCTTTTTCTCAATTTCAGAACTGACTTTGGGGGCCTGCAAATGATTAATTAGCATATATTTGGGAATAGTGATCAACCTATTCTGAGACTGTAGCCAGTTGAGGGGATGGGTCAGTTTCTTGCACATTTATTCTTAAACAAATGTAGGAATTGTGGGAATTGATTGGGCGCTGAATAGAATTGATACTTGACATTCTCATACCTTTGCAATGATTTGGACAATTTTTAGCAAAAGATGCTAATAAAACCAGCAAATCCAATATAACTTCCACCTCTGTGTCCATTTATCTGATGCCATCAGCACTGCTCTTACTCACTTGTGCTCAGAGGGCAAATGAAATACCAAATCATTTTTAAATCCTGCATGAATGTCTGGCTGTATTACTAGAGAAGATAGCATTATATGGGGTCTCATTACAAGGATTTTCCATATCCCTCTTCTTGATTCATAACTTGGAATCATCTGATGGATGAAAAGAACAGAGAAGTGATAAAGATTATGAAGTAGCTAACATGACAAGTACATTATTTTGCTATGCCATGTATGTTCCTGTTATGGAGTGATTGAAGTTCAATTCCTGTTATGGAAGCAGTAAATAATGGTTGACAATGTGATTAAATTGAAAAGTTGACTACATATTGTCAGCTTGGATGAGAATGTCCTGCTTCTTCTGAACTATTACCCTATTACCCTAGGATTTGATGAGGGAATCTAGAATATTGAGGGAATGAGTTGGTCTAATGTGGCTTTAGCCCTCTCCTATGGGCATTCTTTTCCAGAAGAAACAAACTATTCACTGGAGCTGAGCAATCTGCCACATAAATGAGCCCAGTACATATGCCATGTACATTGGCATGAACACAAATGACAGTGTTTTAATAAATGGCAGAGTTGTCAGGGATCAGTTTTATGCTTGGCACGAAAAAGCAAAGGATGATGCAATGAAATCTTCTGGCTGACTAATAACCAGTCAGGTATAGCTTCTGGAGACAAAAAAAAAGACTGCAGATGGTGGAATCCGAGATAGAGAAGCACGAGGCTGCAAGAACACAGCAAGCCAGACAGCATTAGGAGGTGGAGAAGTCAATGTTTTGGGTGTGGCCCTTCTTCACGACTGGGTGTATGTGTGTAAGGAGAAGCTGCAAATAAAGGGGGTGGGGAGAGAGCAGGTGGGCAAGGCAGGTGAATCTACCGCTACCTCACCACCCTGTCCCAACCCCTTTATCTGCAGCTCCATGTACATCCACCCCCCAGTGCTGAAGGAATATCACACCTGAAACGTTGACTTCTCCACCTCTTGATGCTGCTGTATTCTTGCAGACTTTTGCTTGTTGACCAGATATAGCTTCCAAGCAAGTGGCATAACATATTCTGCACAATTAAAAAAAAATGTATTGGGGGCATTGCCTACCCTAACATATCTGGTGAGGTTACTGAATCTCTCGCAGCACCTCAGGTAGGTAATGTAGTACATGCTGCTGGCAATTATTTACCTGACAGCTTCTTGTTCATCACATGAACAAAAACATCTTTTTTTGTTTTCCAAGCTTGGTCTAATAGGATCTCCATTCCTGCATCCCTCAACATGATTTCCCTGTCACTCTCTCATCCACTTATTTGCATTCCTCTGAGGCTCAATAATGTTGTCGCTCCTCTTGAAGTTGAAACATTAAATGTTACTTGATGTTTCTTGCAGTCCTGGCGTGTGGTTTATGGTTCCTCAGAAGATTTAGTTTCCTACCTGAGACATCACGCAGTTCATCCACAATATGTAAATAAAGCTAAACACAGAAACCCAACTGTTTCAGTGTTCGAAGATTCAATTGGAAAGTAGTTCTCTCTCACATGCTGCCTCAAAGCCTTCAAGTTAAAATTATGATTATGAAGTGAAATAATTAAAACCAAATTGGTAAACTCTGACTTTTTATTATTGAAAACAGAATGCTGCTTCAGAAAGCAAAGACACACACTAAACAAAACTAAATTTATGAGTGTTTAGAATAGGATTTCACCACATGGTGTAGGGTTGAACCATATAGACTAGAAAGTCACCTGAATTAGCTGGAGGCACAACAAGGGCGTTCCATTCAGTTGCATTACCTCAAATTGAAAAACTTAAAAAACAGCCCAGAATCACACCCTGCCCATGAACCATTAAAGCTGTTTGTTTGTAGATCCAGCATTGATCAATCATTACTCTACTAACTGAAACTACCACTAAAAGCACAGTGACTTATATTGTATATATTATTGAAATATTTCCTTCACCTGAGCGCTGCTGAATAAGTTGATTCTCAAATTATTTAGCATTTGAGACAAAACAGAAAATCAAAGGAAATAATCTTACCCAGCAAGGAGTACAATTATAAAAACTGAGATTTAAATAGCACCATCAATTTTGCAAAACATTGTCAAAATAAAATTGATTATAAGTCATTTTAGGGGCCTACTGGGACAGATGACCAAAACTTTGGTGGACGTGGTTGATTTGAAAGAATGTTTTAAAGGGAAGAAAAATAGTAAATAGAGAGAATTAGACAGCGAATTCTACAGATAGAGCAATTCCAAGGTTCAGGCAGCTGATGATAATAGCAGTCAATGGTAGAGCAAAGTTGCAAATTCTGCGCAAATAGGTAGAATTTGAGGAATCCAGGAATCCTGGTGATTATTATTAGCCTGGATGGAATAACAGAAGGAGGGAATGACAAACCATGGAAGGATTTGCCATCAAAGATGAGAATTGTAAATTGAGCCAGACCAGGAAACAGTGAATGTCAGCAAGCAGAGGTGTAATGGGAGAATGGTACATAGTACATTTTAGAACACGAGCCAAAAATTAGTTCAGGTTTATAGTGGTGGCAGGGACATACTTGGATGAAATTTCTACTAATTTCAGAGCTGGCCCTGAATTTGGGAGGGTGTGGAGGCAGGGTGCACTGGGCATTTAATTGTTTGGGATGGTGCCAATTACAGATAGTGGTGTCATCCCTCCCTCCTGCAGTGAATAAGTCCAAGACAGAAAGGCCTTCCCACTGTCACCAACGAAAGCCATTAAATAAGCAATTAATGTCCACTTAAAGGAATCACCCACCACTGCTACTATTCACCAAGTGGCAGTCACCAGAGAATCTGGAAAGCACACAATCCTGATCAAGGGACCCAATATCAGGAAGAGGAAAGCCTGCTGAGAGTCATCCCTCTCCTTGCCTGCAACCTTCACTCCATGACACTTGACCTGTCCTGACTCACCTGTGTCCTGGGTCCCTACCAATCCTGGGCTGCTCCCGCAAAATTCATGCCCATCATTTGGATTCAATCCACCCTGAATGTTAGGCAAGCAGTGGTAACAAATTAAATATATTCGGATGTCATCAGGTAAAGCTGGATATTGCTTAATATTCTTCTAGAACACAGTAATTTGCCATGTTATGATTCTTTGGTGCAGCATATAGAAAGGACATAGGAGGAAGGGAAAGAATTTTTTCCTGAAGTTAGAAGGTTAAGGGGCGATCTGATCAAAATATTAACAGAAAAAAGCAGGGCAGATAAATTTTTCCCATTCATTGAGGGTCATAGAGCAAGGAGGCTTGGTCTGAGAATTAGAGCCATACTGTTCAGGAGAGCTGTAGGGAAGCACTTTTACAAACAAAGGGTGGTAGATGTTTAGAAATCTCTTCCACAAACAGAAGTGAATGTTGGGTCAGTTGTTAATTTTAAATCTGGGATAGGTTTTATTAAGCAAAGGTATTAAGAGATATGGGCCAAAAGCAGGTATATGGATGAGCAATGATTTCATGGAATGGTAGAATAAAATCAAGGGGCTGAATGGCTGATTCCTGTTCCTATGTTTATGTCTAGACAGGGAAGAACATTAGATTAAATTAGGCCTGACGGGCAGGATAAGAGAAGTGGTAAAGGCAGCTTTATAAAAATTCGCTTGTGGGACATGGGTCCCACTGGCCCACCTGCATCTATTGCTAGTCCGAGCCTGCCTTGGAGAAAGTGGATGGGACCTGCCTTTTAAACCGCTGCAATCTATGTGTTGTAGATAGACCACAATGCCCTTATGGTGGGAATTCCAGGATATTGATCCAGCAACAATGAATGAACGGCAATATGTTTCTAAGTTTAAAACAATAATTCATTTGTGGGATGCCATTAGGGAGGGAATTCCAAGAATTTTACCCAACGATAGTGAAGGAATGGCAATATATTTCCAAGTCAGGATGGTGAATGTCTTGGCGGGATATTGAGGTGGTGGTGTTCCCATTATATCTGCTACCCTTGACCTTTTCGATGAAAGTGGTCATGGAAGTGGTTTGGAAGATGCTGTCTGAGAATCTTTGGTGAATTTCTGCCGTGCATCTTGTAGATAGCACACACTGCCGCTACCGAGTGTTGGTGATGGAGGGAGTGGATGCTTGTGGATGAAATGCCAATCAGGTGGGCTGCTTTGTTCTGGATAGTGTCAAGCTTTTTGAGTGTTGCTTGGGCTGCAGCCATCCAGACAAGTGGTGAGTATTCCATCACACTCCTGACTTGTACTTTGTAGACAAGTGGACAGGCTTTGGGGAGTCAGGAGGTGAGTTACTCGCTGCAGTATTCCTAGTCTCTGACCTGCTCTTGTAGCCATTGTGTTATGTGGTGAGTCCAGTTGAGTTTCTGGTCCATGATAACCCCCAGGATGTTGACAGTGGGGGGTTCAGTGATGGTAACACCATTGAATGTCAAGAGACAGTGGTTAGATTGTTTCCTATTGGTGATGGTGGCGAGTGTTACTTGCCACCCATCAGCCCAAAATTGGATATTGTCTGGATCTTGTTTCATTTGAATATGGACAGTTTCAGGATCTGAGGAGCTGCGAATGGTGCGGACGATTGTGCAATCATTTGCAAATATTTCCACTTCTGACCTTAGGATGGAGGGAAGGTCATTGATGAAACAGCTTAAGATGGTTGGGTCTAGGATACTGCCTGAGGAACTCCTGCAGAGATGTCCTGGAGTTGAGATGACTGACCTGTAAAAACCACAACCATCTTCCTATGTATCAGGCACGACTCTAACCACCAGAGTGTTTGCTCCCGGATTCCCATTGATTCCAGTTTTGCCAGGGCTCCTCAATGCCACACTCAGTCAAATGCAATCTTGATGTCAAGGGCTGCTACTCTCATCTCACCTCTGGAATTCAGCTCTTTTGTCCATGTTTGAACCAAGGCTGTAATGTGGTCTGGAGCAGAGTGGTCCTGGTGGAACTCAAACTGGGTGTCACTGAGCAGGTTATTGCTGAGCAGGTGTTGCTTGATAGCACTGTTGAAGATACCTTCTATCACTTTACTGATGATCAATAGTAGACTCAAGGGGTAGTAATTTGCCGGGTTGGATTTGTCTTGCTTTTTATGTCTAGGACCTACTTGGGCAATTTTCCACATTGTTGGGTAGATGCCAATGTTGAAACTGCATTGGAACAACTTGGCTAAGGGAGAGGCAAGTTCTGGAACACAAGTCTTCAGTATTATTGCTGGAACGTTGTCAGGGCCTGTAGTCTTTGCAGTATCTAGAGTGTCCAACCATTTCTTAATATCACATGGAGTGAATCAAATTGGTTGAAGACAGGTGTCTGGGGCCACTAGAGGAGGCCAAGATAGGTCATCCACTCAGCATCTCTGGTTGAAGATTGCTGCAAATGTTTCATTCTTTCCTTTTGCACCAACCTGCTGGGCTCTTCCATCATTGAGGATGGAGTATTTGTGGAGCCTCCTCCTCCTCCAGTGAGTTATTTAATTATCCACCAGCATTCACTCAGTTGATGCCAGGAGATCCGTCTGGTTTCATATCTTTGAGGCTGTGTAGTGATTGGTACAACTAAATGGCTTGCATTTCAGAGGGCAATTGAGAGTCAAGCACATTGCTATGGGTCTGGAGTCACATATAGACAGACCAGGTAAGGACAGCAGATTTCATTCCCTGAAGGGCATTGGTGAACCAGATGGATTTTTCTGACAATTGACTATGATTTCATGGTTATCAGTAATTCTTAATTTCAGTTTTTTAAATTGAATTCAAATTCCACCATCTGCCATGGTGAGATTCGAACCAGTGTCCCCATAACATTACCTGGATCCCTGGATGAATAGTCGAGGCAATAATACTTGCAGGTGATGGTATTCCTATGTATATGCTGCCCTTGCACTTCCAGGTGTGAATGCTTGTGGGTTTGGAAGAAAAATATCTCAGCAGCCTTGGAGAATTCCTGCAATGCATCTTGTAGATAGTACACACTGCTGCTACTGAGCATTGGTGGTGAAAGGAGTGGATGATTGTGGATGTGATACCATCTGACACAATCCTGACTAATGCCTTGTCGATGGCACAGACTTTGGGGAGTTAGGAATTAAGTTACTCTCCACAGTAATCCTAGCCTCTGATCTGCTCTCATAGCCACTGTGTTTATGTGACAAGTCTAGTTGAGCTTCTGGCCAATGTTAACCCTCAGGATGTTGATAATGGGGAATTCATTGTTTGCAACATTGAATGTCAAGGGGCATTGGTTAGATTGCTTCTTATTGGAGATGG
This sequence comes from Chiloscyllium plagiosum, assembly GCF_004010195.1. Taxonomy (NCBI): domain Eukaryota; kingdom Metazoa; phylum Chordata; class Chondrichthyes; order Orectolobiformes; family Hemiscylliidae; genus Chiloscyllium; species Chiloscyllium plagiosum. The sequence goes on from NC_057734.1 coordinate 15,520,129, forward strand.
ACATTGCCTGGCCGTTGTGTAACGCAAATGTTACTTGGTCATGATGACACATAAGTCCATAAAGATGTATTTGGAAGTCAGACTAACTCTTTACTGAATGAGTAATTTTTCTACACAACAACACAGATAATAACCAATCATTCCTTAACAGAATGATCAATAATTCTGTAAGGTTATAATGTACTGAATGAACAATAACTCCAATCAGTTATACACAACAAAACTTTAATCTGTGAGAAAGCAACTATGTGAACTCATAGCAAAAAAATGTGTTGAATAAACAGGGACTTTGCATAATTTCACAGAATGCAACCCTAGTATTCTTGGGATATAGACATTCACCGGTAAGGCCAAGATTTATCTTCCATCCCAAGAAGCCGTTCAGAAAGTGGTAGTCAGTATACTCTCAAATTGTTGCAACCCACTGTGGTATTAATAAACCATCATTGCAGTAAAGTAGGAAATTCCATAATTTTGACCCAGTTTTTGTGACTTTGTAGTGATATAAGCCCAAGTCAGAATGGTTTGTAATTAAAGTGTATCACTTGTAAGTGATAATGTTTCCTCTGCAGCTGTGGTCCTCATTCTACTAAGGAAATTTGGAGTAATGCATTGAATATACTATACCTACTGAATTAACTATGCAATTGCTCATCAATTGATGAACTAACCTGAATAATATGTGGATACTTTGGAGAAAACAAAAAGGTAAAGAGATGAAAAACATTTTAAAGTTTCAATGCTAGTATATTGAAGATCATAAGGAATTGCCCAATTAGAAACCAACATGCAGCATTGTTAGTGCATATCACACACCCATACCCTTTGTATATCTTACATACTTATTATTTCAGGTATTGTATCTTAGCCTCTTATTACCTGTACATCAATAGAAAATGGAGTATCAAGGTCTTATGTTTCTACATTTCTCTATCTGTTGATGTATTCACACCACAAAACTTTTCTGATCAAGATAGCAATCAGTTTCTACACTTCAATTAATACGTGAGAAACATAGCAACTCAGCAAAGGTGTTACTTTCTATTTTGCCTCCTTCTGGGGATCAGATGCAAAGGAACGCTTCGATACTTCACAGCATTTTTACCTCGGATCTACAAATCAATAGATTCCAGGAACTTTATCCTGTGTGGCTGCTGACTCTGGTATTTTAGTATTGCCACAATGCATCATTCCAAACATCCCAGACATGTTCTAATTAATGTAGTATATAGTGTCCATTTAAATGGACATCTTAAAAACAAAACTAAAGAAACTCAGTTGCAATCTTAGAGAATAGAAAGTAAACATTCTTTGATTTTTATTTCTTCTAGGCAGGGAAGTTTGATGTTGTACCAACAGTTATTAATATTGCTGCAGCCCTCACATCTATTGGAGTTGTAAGTACTTTCAAGTTTTCTTTCCATTTTATATACTAGTGGAGGTTTTGTGACTTTTGCTCAAGGTATAACTCAATATACATTTTTATATTGGAAAATGTATCAGTTCACATAATCCTAAGGTGAAACTGTGTTTAAACAATGATGTAAAGCCTAATTACTAAGTAAGTAAATACCTGAAGGCCAATTAGAATTCAATTCATAAGGGAGATTTGCAGATTGGTGAGTGCTGATAACTTTTTCGGTCCAGGTCAGAAATTGTCTGCATGATATGACTATCACACACTTTATCTATGATTTGATCATTTAAAATATTACGGGAAGAATTTGATCATTCCAAAAATAAATATCATCTGTGACACTCACTTTATTTAAGTAATGCTCTGAAACTCACTCGTTTAGAAAGGGCAATAGGAGTACAGTCTAAGTTAGAGTTGGAGACTTTGCATAGTTGACTTACTTGAATAGTTACCCAGAAAAGTTTAGACAGAAAAAAAACCCAAGGTTAACTCTTGGGTAACAGCGCTCCCACCAATGTAGATATATGGGACCACTACCTTGAAGATCCAGGACCACAGATACATAGGAACATCATCACTTGCAAGCTCCCCCCCATGACATACACCACCTTGAATTGGAACTATACTGCAATTCCTTCCTAACAATGCTGTGGGTGGACCTTGCGTCCCAAGAGCTCACTGCCAACCTCTCCAGGGAAATTAGAGATCAGTAGTAAATGCTAGTCTAGCATCAGTGCCCATATCCTAAGAGAATAAAAACAAATTACTTTTTTTTTCCTGAACTTAGGGTTCATTCCTGTGTGACTGGATTTTGCTGACCTTCATGAACAAGAATGATGTCTACAGTGCAAGAAAGTTTGAAGAGGTGAAAATTGAACTAATCAAACTCAGAGACATTTTCTGATGGAATTCCCTGAGATTGTTTGTAGCCTTCCCATTCTGGGAATAAGCAGTCTCTCCATAGCTGCTGTGATCAGCTAAGGGGAAAAGGTATCACTGGATGGAATTGTTTTCACACCATCTAGGAGTGCAACTCAGAACTGACAATTTCGGTGGCCTCACAATTTAGTACTTTTGATTCCAATGCGTTGTCTCACAGTGATGCAATTTTTCAGCTGAGAAATGAATTTAAAACCCAAGCAATCACCTCATGGACATAAAATGTTCTGTGACACCTTACAAAGGTGACACCTGGGGCCATTCTGTTGTGTTGGTTAATATTTTTGCTGGAATCAACACCATCAAAAAACAAACCAATTGTTCAGTTATTCATTCCTTTGCTGTGCACAAATTTGCTGCTGTGCTTACACAGCAATAATGATTGTACTTCAAAAACAATTGACTGTGAAGTACATTGGGATGTTGAATAAGAAGGTTTTGAAGGGATATGGGCCAGGTGCTGGCAAATTGGACTAGATTAGGTTGGGATATCTGGTCAGCACGGATGGGTTGGACTGAAGGGTCTGTTTCCGTGCTGTACACCTCCATGACTCTGACTCTATGTCCTGAAGATATGGCATTTCAAAGTATTTCACCTTTCAGTTTTTTAAATGTCCATCTGAATCAATAAGTGCACCTTTTAGTTGTAAGGTGACATCTCCAACAATGCAGCATTCCTTGGGTAGAACCCTCATGCTGATCTAGACTAAATAGAGATAGAATTCAGATCTTTTCTCACAACCCATTCACATAAGGTGTATAGGGTGGCAATAATTACCCATGTGGCAGTGAAAAGTCTCAGCTAGATTTCTGAGGAATGCAGAGAACAGTTTTGCTCTGAGGGGAAAGCAATAACAAAAAGTGACCTCCAGGTTATCAGTGTCCTCCAAGTGGTTACATCACAATTAACCAAGATTGCCACCAGCTTTATGGTGCTTGGCATAGGGAAGTATTGGGGAAAGTAAACAAATGGCCTGAAGATTGCAATGTTTATAATATAGGGCTATTCTGTCATTCCTTCTATAGAACACAGGGAATCTTTCTTATTGTAGACTCAAGAGAAGGCTATTTAAATCACTGAGGAACAGTGCTGTACTTTGTCTCCAAACTGCAGGTATTCAAGTACACCCTATGTAAGGGCAGGAGGTGGAGAGTCATTTTGCTCAGTTAACTGGACAGCTGGTTTGCAAAGCAGAGTGATGCCAACAGCATGGATTATCCCTGCATTGGCTGAAGTTAGCATGAAGGATTCGCCTTTTCAGTCTCTTCCTGCCAGAGGTGTGGTGACCCTCAGGTTTAACCACCATCAGTATTCTCTTTGTAAAGTGAGAGCACCCTATCATCTAAGACTATGACAACTTTATTTTTACTGTGTTATGTTTCCATCCCTGTACTGCCAGCAAGGATTTCCATAGTTCCTGCAACTCAGAAGCTATTGTGTTTCATTGTGTATTTGACCATTTCAGAGTATCACATATCAATTTGGTTGTTAACTTAGGTAAAAGGCTGGCTAATAAATAAACATGAGAATCTATTCCAAATATTCCACAGGAGTCAAAATTAATCTTCAGAAAATTGTTTTGTTTGTGTCTGCTAGTCTAATTCAGCCTCATGACCAGAGATTATCTATGCTACTTGTTACTTTAAACATTGTCTTCCTCCAACAAAAACAAGTCTATGTGAATCTCTTGTGAATCTCTCCCATAATAAGCTCTTCCTTTTGTGATCACTTTGCTGGAAACCCAAGAAACATATCAATGCTGTTTGAAAACAGGGTACTCCATTTACATACAAAGTTATAAACATGTAACAATCTAATTTAAGTTGCAGTGAAATGTATCCTGATGCACAGTACTGTACCACAGCATTAACATCAGTTTTACACTCCAGGCATTCACTTCACATGAATACCCAACAATCACATCTAAACCCATAAATGCACCATTTATATCAAAATCTGTTATTACTTTGTGGGCGGCACGGTGGCTAGCACTGCTGTCTCACAGCGCCAGAGACCCGGGTTCAATTCCCGACTCAGGCGACTGACTGTGTGGAGTTTGCACATTCTCCCCGTGTCTGCGTGGGTTTCCTCCGGGTGCTCCGGTTTCCTCCCACAGTCACAAAGATGTGCGGGTCAGGTGAATTGGCCATGCTAAAGTGCCCGTAGTGTTAGGTTAAAGGTAAATGTAGGGGTATGGGTGGGTTGCGCTTCGGCGGGTCGGTGTGGGCTTATTGGGCCGAAGGGCCTGTTTCCACACTGTAAATAATCTAAATCTAATCTACTTATTCATTTAACTGGTTCAGATAATCTGACCAGTGTCATTAGCAATATTATGACAGATACCTTGTGATGAAACATACGTGCCCTTTTTTTTTAATATGTTTATATAACGAAATGTTTTTTTTTCAAAAAAACGAAATTAGGAGTAGGAGGTCACTCAGTTGCACCAATATTCAGTAGAATCATGGATAATCTGATTACTACACATACCCACCTACTCCCTTTCATTCCCTTGTTAATCAAAAATCCATCCAAACCATCTGCTTTTAAAGTATTCAAAGACTTTTATTGCATTGATCTTTTAAGCAAAAGCATTCCAAAGTCTCAAGATTCTCATTAAGAAAAAAAAACTTCATCGCTATATAAAATATGCAAGTTTCTTTTTAAAACAGTGAGCCCTAGTTCTAGGTTCTCCTGCAGCCAGAGTAATTGTGACTAAAAATGCTAAAACTATAAGCCTTAAGACTTTGTGCTGTAATGTACGAAGCATTCATAATAAAATGGATAAAATCACTGGTGATTGAAAAGGAAATTAATGCGATTGAGGGGACAGATATCCACTCTGGTGAAGCAGAATCTGTATGGGTTGAGCTTAGAAACACCAACAGGCAGAAAATGGCAGTAGGGTTGTATATAGATCCGCAAACTGTGGTACTAATACTGGAGGTCACAGATCTAGACGTGTAAGCAATAAAGGTATGGCTGTAATTTTGGGTGACTTTAAATGCATATAGATTGGGCAAAGCAAATCAGTAGCAATATTGTAAAAGAGAAATTCTTGGACTGGTTACAGGATAGCTTTATGAATCAACACATTAAGGAACAAATGAGAGATAAGGCCATCCTTGACTGGACATTATGTTACAAGGAAGGAAAAATTGACCATCTAGTTGTGCATGAGCCAATAGGGAAGAGTGACCACAATAGGATAGAACTCTTCATTAAAGAGAGAGAGTGATGTAATTGTTTCTAAGACTACAGACCTGAACTTAAATAAAGGGAATTACAATAGTATGAGGCACGAGCTAGCTGTTAAATTGGGATTGTTCTTTAAAAGGATTATGGTAAACAGGTTATTGAAAATATTTAAAGACCACGTAGATGAACTGCAAAAGCTATTCATTCAAATCTATCATAAAAATAAAATGAGAAACATGGTCAGACCATGGAGAACAAGGAAATTAGCGATAGAACTAAATCCAAGGAAGAGGTGTACAAATTGGCCAAAAACAGCGTCAGACCTGATAAATGAGAAAAGTTTTAGGTTCAAGGGAGACAAATATACTGATTAAGAGGCAGAAAAATAGAGTACGAGTGTAAGCTTGCAAGAAACATACAGATAGTAAATGCCTCTATAGGTACGTGAAGAGAAAATGATTCTTAAAGATGAATACAGTCAGAAATGGGAATTTACAATGGAGAAAGAAGAAATAGCAGACCAATTAAATACACACTTGCATTCAGAAAGTTAGACAAATGATATCCTAAAAAAGTATGGAGGGAAAACACAGGGTTTAATGGGAAGGAGAAACTGAAAGAAATTAGTATTAATAGGGAAATAGTGTTGGGGAAACTAACACGATTGAAGGCAGATAAATCTTCAGGACCTGATAAACTTCATCCCAGAGTACTTAAGGAAGTAGCCCTACAAATAACAGATGCATGAATGGTCATCTTCCAAAACTCCATAGACTCTGGAAGAGTCCCTCTGAAATGGAAGGCAGCTAAAGTGAGGCAGAGAGAAATCAGCGAAATTATAGACTGATTAGCCTGACAAAGATAGTGGGTAAAAACAATGACTGCAGATGCTGGAAACGAGATTCTGGATTAGTGGTGCTGGAAGAGCACAGCAGGTCAGGCAGCATCCGAGGAGCAGTAAAATTGACGTTTCGGGCAAAAGCCCTTCCTGATGAAGGGCTTTTGCCCGAAACTTCAATTTTACTGCTCCTCGGATGCTGCCTGACCTGCTGTGCTCTTCCAGCACCACTAATCCAAAGATAGTGGGGTAAATGCTAGAGTCCATGATAAAAGATTTGACAGCAAAGCACTTAGAGAATAGTGACAAGATCAGACAGACTCAGCCTGGATTTACAAAGGGGAAGATATACTCGAGAAATGCTAAATTTTATTTTTTGAGGATGTAACTAGTCAGATGGAAAAGGGGGAGCCAGTGGACATGGTTTTCTTGAATTTTCAGAAGGCCTTTGGTGCGCTGAAATAAATTGCGAACTGGTTGGCAAAGGAAACAAAAAGCAGGGATAAACAGGTCTTTTCCTAGGAGCCAGACAGTAATTAGTGAGATACCACAGGGATCAATACTTGAGCTCCAGCCAATCACAACATATTCATGATCTTGATGAGGAAACTACATGTCATATCTCCATGTTTGCAGATGACATAAAGCTGGGTTGGGAAGGTGAGCTGCAGGAAGGCTGCACAGATGCTTCAGCATAATTTGGATAAGCTGAACGAGTGTATAATGTGGATAAGTGAGATTATCCATTTACCAAAAAAACAGGGAACTAGGTTATTACCTGGGAAAGGCAGAGAAGAAGAAGACCTGGGTATCCTTGTACACCAGTCACTAAAAGCACACAGGTGCAGGAGGTGTTAGAAGTTTTACCAGATGATCCCTAGGTTGAAGGAATCTGTAGAGGTCAAAACATTGAAGATTTTCAAGAAAAATGTAGATATAATTCTTAGGACTAGAGGGATCAAAGGATATGGGGAGAAAGGAGGAACAGAGTCTTGAGGTGGATGATTAGCCATCATCATATTGAATGGCGAAGCAGGTTTAAATGATAAATGGCCTACTCTTATATTCTATGTTTCTCAGTCAACATCCTTTCCACATGCAGCCTGTCAAGACCCCTCAGGATCTTGTACGTTTTAATCAAGTTGCTTCTTACTCTTCACACTATTCGTTACATCTTGCCAATCAGAAAAATGAACCATTTATTGCTTGCTCAGTTTCCTGTCAGCTAACCCAATTTTCTCTCTGTCAATATGCCACCTTGCAACCCATCAGCTTTCATTTTCCACAATAATCTTGGATGTGCCACCTAATCAAACGCTTTCTGGAAATGTGTACAACACATCCACTGGTTTCTCTTTAGCAATGGCATGCGTACTTTTCACATCAAAATGTCTATTTAATTTGGTCTTTACCTAAGCACTAATAAATATCATATTTAAGTGATTTCAATTTTCAAAAGAGAGACTAAATGGGGCTATAATTAGTACACTCATGAGATATCCAACTAAGATTCTTAAATAGAATAGAATATATCCTTTATTGTCACATATACTCCATTGTAGAAATACAGTGAAAAGCTTTCACAATGTCTGCCTCTTATGGCACCATCTTAGGTATAAGAACCGAGGAGCGGCATGGTGGTTCAATGGTTCGCACTGATGCCACACAGCACCAGGGTTTGATTCCAGCCTTAGGCGACCGTACGTGGAGTTGGCAGATTCTCCCTGTGTCTTCCTCCGGGTGATCCAGTTTCCTCCCAAAATCTAAAAATGTGCAGGTTAAGTGAATTGGCCATGGTAAATTGTCCCATAGAGTTCAGCGATGTGTAGATTTGGGTGTGATGTTCTCAGGAGGATCGGTGTGGACTTGTTGGGCCTTGGGGCCTGTTTCCACACTGTCGGGATTCAATTTAAAAAAAAGTTGCAAATCTTGCTTACAAAAAGGGAAAGAAAAATTAGTTGCATTACTTTACAGAGTTTAAAAAAAAAGTGAGAAATAAGACATCGTCACAGGATTGACATTACAGTCAGGTAAAAAAAATTTCAAATAAACATTACATTGTAGCAGCTCTGCGCAGGGCCTCTGCATGTAGTCTTGCCTACTTTCCCCATTCATGTCACCAGAGTGGGACTTCATAATGCTACAGGAAAATCTGCTACCATGTCTACTCTCAAGCTATCTCAAAGCATTATACAGAAAAAATAGAAAATGAATTACTGTAATATCCATATAGCCATGTCCATTTAAGTATTCAAAGTATGAGCAAATCCTTGAACGGTAATTTAAAGTTAGGACAATCTTGCAACCATTACAAAGATTTACAAGTTAAAATCTCTCAGATTAAGTGGCACTTTTCCTGTTAAAACGTGCAATAGTTCTATTTGCATTTACTGATAAGGAAATGGTAATGAAGCATACACACACATACTCATAAAACGTTTTTTTACCTAATAGGTTATTAAAGAAAGGATTATGCTGGCAGTCAATGAGCATGGAGCTTCAGAACAAGAACTGAAAGCAATTCAAGCAGAAAATTGCAAACATTGTTGATTTCCATATTATGTTATCCATCTTGAAGTGGGATGCAGATAAGGTATACAAAAAAATGTTGAGAAGGATCTTGGGAATCAAATAAAGTAGACAAACACCCTGACCTTTCTTGGTTTCATTTGCAGGGTGAAAAGTTTTGTAAATTTTGCATTATAAAACTTTTTAGGCAGGAGATAATGTTCACATTTTTCATTTTACAACATGTAAGTCAAATTAATGCAACCCTGAACCAATTTATGCTGAAACTGCTATTAAAGTTCAATAATAAATATGATGACATTTTAGCTCTTCAGTATTGAGGGGATACTGTCACTTGTGCCAATTCCTTGCTTTATCAGCTATGTAAGAGACCAGTACACATTTTTAAAAGCAAAATATAGAACTTTAACAAATATATTAACTGTCCATGCTGCAGTTCCAGTGGTCAGAATTGTGTATCTAAATAATGGATGCTTTGAATTCTTAGTTTGTGATATACAAGATTGATGGGCAAGGCAAAAGCAGCTGTTCCATTCAGTCTGCTCGAAACCTCATACTGGCACAATCATTTGAGTTAGATATTTCCTACTCTCTCACTGCAGAGTCACGTAGGCAGAATGAAGAACCCTTGGGGGTCAGTAAGTTGGAAAAAACTCTCTGAAAAACTCCTTTTCAAACTTCTCAGGCAATTAAAACTGATCTAGGTGGACCAAAGAAGGAACAGTTGCTATCTGTAAAGATACTTTGATATAATGTAATCCAAGTCTCGCTTCCCCATAATGATGCTCAGAGTCAGCATCAGCACAACTGTTGGCAAAATACCGCAGGGCCTTTCCACGCCTTAGAAAAATAACTCCTTAAAATCAGTCTATTCTAATCTTGATCTGTTCAAACTCATGCTCCTCTCCATTCTGTTAAACTGGAATAATCTCTCAATGCATAGGTTATCCCACCCTTTACTGATTCCAAAGGTTTCTATCAGATTGCTTTGTAGTGTAATCATATCACACTCCGTAAACCTATCTTGTATGGCTGAAAATGATACGCTTTCATTTATATTGAATGGTTCTATTAATGTAACATTATAACTACTCTTAGCTTTAGCTGTAAATTCAGGCTCTCTGCTGTAAAAATACTGCCCCTATTCAGTTCAAAGTTTTATTGCATCTGAGTAATAAACAGCAATAGTTGCTTTCTGAACACGTTTATGGAATTTAACAAGTAGCATATAATGGCAAGGAAACATATTCTAGCTTCTGACAAGTACAAACAAATAAGCTTACTGATTTTGGTTCTGTGTTCTCATGTATTCTTAATATTAATGAATGAGAAAAGTTTTAACTTTTGTTCCATTGAATTTTTTGAATGCTGGTATTTATATTAGAATGCTTTGTGCATTGTTACCAGCAACATTTTAACAATTCCATAAAGTAAAATGAAAGGGAAGTTTTCTTTTACCTTGAAGTCACCCTTTTATTTAGAATAATTTAAAAATTATTTTGTCATGTTTTCAAATAATGGATGGGATTCATTTTTCTGTGTAATGTTAAGACCAGATTTCAGTACAGATGGCAACGTACAAATCACTGTTGGCATCAGTACCCTGGCTTATAGAGGGGAACTTCAGCAAAGCTTCCAATATGTAATTACTATTGAATGACTCATTTGGAAAAATGATGAGATTGAGATATTTAGCTTTATCAGACCTTTTTGTGATACTAGTCAGGATGAAATAGTCCAACAGTCAGCATGCAAGCTTGGACAGAATAACCAAGGTACGAGAGAGGCTGTAGTTTGAGTCACAGCTGTTAGGAGAAGGGATAATATGAAGATATATTTAAAGAAATTGGATCATGATTGCAGAATGTTAGAGAGTATTTCCTGCCTGTGTCACTCTAATTTCTTAGCTACTTATGTATTATTTATTTTCACCTCTTTGCACCAACTTGACCCTCCTTCCTCCTGAATTGGTTACTTATCAGTTTTCCATATCTGTCACTAATACAATCATGATGACAGATGCTAAAGTTGCCCTGTTGAGGTCACTTCAGTTGTAATTTGTCAGAGTCCCAATTCAAGTGAATATTAAGCACAGACCTTTTAATTCTGATCTGTTAGTCTTCTGTGCTAAGTGACTATGATCAACTAAGGAAAGAGATCACTACTGGAGTTAATATTGAACAATTGCTCTTTTTGATAAATATTAATTGATATAAACAAGGTGCACAATTTCAAAGTGTGCAGGCATCCAAAATTTGAGGCAAACAGTGAGGTGGATATTAGCAGACTTGAGGAGGACATAGGTTGGTGAAGTGAGCATTTATATGGCAGATGAAAATTCAATGCAGAGAAATGTCAAATGATGCATTTTCAAGGGGCTCCAGGAACAGACACCTTGGGATTCATACATATAAAGCTTTGATGGCGTCAAGAACTGACACAGCTATTCAGACAGAAACCTTCATAGATTATTGATCAGGTTTGAGGATTGAGTCAATTCAGGCACCACAGTTTACAAATGATATCAAGATCTTTGACAGAATACAGAGGAAATTTATCATAAGACTTGGAGAATTCAGTAATATTAAAAGATCAGAGAATTGGTCATTTAACAGTACAGAAGATTAATTGGAGGTTAAAACAGGTGAAGAAAATAGAGTAAATAAGGAGAAACTGTTTCAATTTCCAATTATGGGGGGGAATGGATAACCAAAGGAGTCAGATTTAGGATAGTTGGAAAAAACAACAAAAAAGGATACAATTTCTTTATTATGCAACATGTTATGGTGACCTGGAATGGACAATTCTGAAAAGATGATGTAAGCAGTTTTAAAACCAACTTTGAAAGTTTTCAAATTTGAACAGAAAGAAATGAAGAATTATGAGGAAAGAGTATAGCACATTGAGCTGAATTGTCTCCTTTTGTACTGAGATTCTATGATATTCCAGAAAACATGAATGCTTATTCTTGACTTTTGTTTGTATGAGAGATATTTTGAGACACAAAAAATTGTTCAGTTTTTATCTTGAAAAGTAAAAAAAAATCAAATCAATGTAATATTTGTGATCTTTCTCCAGTCAGAAATAAGGGTAACAGCTTTCATTTTTCATCATTGTCTCCATTCTCATTGCACGTGTATCACAACAGCAACATGACCATGAATTCATAGAATCCCTTAAGGGAAGCACTCAGCTTCCAATTCATTGACATGTGCCAAAGGCCAGCAACATCATAGTATTCATAATAATGCAATTAAAATCTGCTAGAATTTTGAGAAAAGTTTTCCCAACTAGAACTAGTTTCAAAACATTTCATTTTACAGGTTCTTTAAATAAAATTAGTTTTCCTTGAAAACATCCATGTCTCCAATACAGAGTTGTCCTTGAAAGGAGAATTCTGACAACAGTACTGTGGCATTAACTATGTAACATTGTATGTAGTTGAAAATTATTAGGACTCTTAATATTCAACTGAGGCACCCCACTTATGAGTGAATGCCAAATACGACTCCCATTGGGTTCTTGTGCTTTCAACTAAACAGGAAAGGACAAATACAACTCCTTTTCACCTTCAAAGTAAGCTATGAACATTTGCACCAAGCTATTTTCTTCCACTGCTCACAAATTATGTGGGGTATTGCATGTTCAGATTGGAAGTCGATCAGTAACTGACAGATTTGAGGTCACTGTTAGGAAGTGATAGTTTGTCAAACTGATTATGATGACACTGGAAGGATGTCACCACTTCAAGGTGAACAAAAATACTGATTAGCTTACTTAATTTGAGCCAATAAGAGACTGGCTTGTGTATTAATGATAGCTCATTGCTGAGAAATGACATTTTATTGAAGCTTTTCATCTTGCATTCATCATTTTGCAAGAGTACCAATTCAAGGGAAAACATAAGGGAAGAGTGCTGATTGGTAGGGGAAGTGAATTCCTATTGGTAGAGGCATTGTCATGGAGAATGCACCATTAAAGCTGAATGATAGTTAATTCCTAAGAGTTAAATTTTAAATCAGGCAAGTTGAATGATTTTACCAATAAATGACTGTCACCTATTTTGTTGAGTTGAAATAGGAGCAGTGTGTGCACACTTCTGTCTGTAAGCTTCAAGGAGATGGGGGCAGAGGTCAGCATAGTGACCATCACACAAAGGAGAAGATGCTGGGAAAGCTGCAAGATCTGAGGATAGATAAATCATCCCGCTCAGATGGACTACACAGCAAAGTTCTTAAAGAGATAGCGAGGAGATTGTGAAGTCGTTGGTGGTGATCTTTCAGGATACACTGAAGTTGGGGAAGGTGCCAGAGGACTGGAAAGTAGCTAATGTAACACTCCTGTTTAAGAAGGGAGGAAAGGAGAAGACAGGAAACTATAGGCTGGTTAATCTGAACTCAATCATTGGTAAGATTTTGGAGTTTATTTTTGAGGATGAGATTGAGGACTGGTAAATACGGTGGAGTCAGCAGAGCTTCATCAAGGGGATGCCATGCCTGACAAATCTGTTAGAATTCATTGAGGAGGTAATGAGCAAGTTAGACAAAGGAGAGCCAGTAGATATGATCAGTTTAGACTTTCAGAATGCCCTTAGTAAAGTGCTTCAGAGGAGGCTGATAAATAAGAAAAGAGCCAGTGGTGTTTGGGACAAGGCATTGGCATGGATAGAGGATTGGCTGACTGGCTGGCAGAAGGCAGAGAGTAGGAATAAAGGGACTTTTTATGGTTGGCAGCCGATGACTGGTGGAGTTCCACACAGGCTAGCGTTGCGACCGCTACTATTCACATTATATATTGATGATCTGGATGAAGGAACTGAGGACATTGTTGCGATGTTTGCAGATGACACAAAACTAGGTAGTGAGACAGGTAGTATTGCGGTAGCAGGGAGCTTCAAAAGGACTTGGATTTGCTAGGCAAGTGGACAGAAGTAACAGATGGAATAAAAATGTAGCAAAGTGTGAGGTTATACATTTTGATAGGAAGAATAGAAACATAGAATATTTTCTAAATGGGGAAAGGCTTCAGTAATCTAAAACACAAAGGGACTTTAGAGTCCTAGTTTAGGATTCTCTTAATGTTAACATGCACATTCAGTTGGTGGTCAGGAAGGCAATGTTGACATTCTGCTCCTTTATTTATGGTCTTACATGGTCCTTCTCTATGGCAATGTCTCTACCAGTCTCTACTTCCAACTAATCAGCACTCTTCTCATGAACTGTAGATGTTGGTATTTCCCTTAAATTGATATTCTTGCAAATTATCCTGCTAAGTTCAAGATGAAAAGATTCAACAGAACATTAGTATTTCTGAAAGAAAAATTAGTAATTTGGTAGTATAGAACTTAACAATGAGTCAGTTGACAAATTAAAATAGCCAGACCTTTACTTCCCTTCTATTTAGATGACATTCTAACCATTTACCACTGGAGAAAAAAAAAGTCAATGTTCCAGAAACTTCAAAAACAACTGTGCTCCAGTTCAATAACTGTACAGGTGATCAGATTCTGGAAATACAAGACCATAATACTGCCTCTGAATCAATGATACCTTGGCTTAAAATCTGTTAAAATTAACCTAACCTGATCAGATTCCCTGGTAAGTATCATACAAGACAGCCTGATGAAAAGTAGACACCTTCATTTTCAACATAATGTCAATAGTAATTTAAGACTTCAGCTCTTCAGCTTTTTCCAGCTAGTGGGTAAAAATTTGGAAAAGCTCTTTCCCAAACTAAACTTCCCAGACTATCACATTCTATAACCTCTCCTGTAAAAACATATACACAAGTTTCTATTAAATCTTCCCCTCTTCCTTCACAATAGATAAAATATTTCTGCTCAAAACTGACTGACCCATTTGGCATGAAAACGGTTTGTTAGTGTTTCCTGACAAAGTTCATGTGCTAGGCAGCATCACCAATGAACCTTCAGTTAACATTAGGATCCTTCCAGAGATGGATATTCTTCCCTGGTGACTTCAGAAACATGTACTAACGTAGGCATTAGCTCTCCATATTACAGCAAGGAATAACATGGTGCAAGAAAAATTTACTAGAAGTGATACCAGAGCTGAGTGGTTATAACCATGAAAAGAGAGGACAGTATGAAGCGATCTGATAAAAAGTCTTCAATGTTTTTAAAAGATTTGACAGAGTCAGGGCATTGAGTGTAGAGATTAGGCAGTTATGTTGCACTTGTATAAGTCGTTGGTGAGGCCACACTTCGGCAACTGTGTTCAGTTTTGGTCACCTTGCTACAGGAAGGATGTTATTAAACTGGAAAGAGTGCAGAAGAAGTTTACAAGGATGTTGCCTGGATTCAATGGTCTGACTGAGAGGAAGATGGGACTTTTCTCTTTAGGGTGTAGGAGGCTAAGGGTGGACCTTACAACGGTGTATAAGATCAGGAGAGGCATGGATAGGATGAATGCACTCAATCTTTTTCCCAGGTTTGTGGAATCGAGGACCAGAGAGCATCAGTTTAAGGTTAATGGGGAAAGAATAAAAGGGAACCTGAGGGGCAACTTTTTTTCCCCCCCACAGAGGGTGGTACACATAAGGAATGAACTGCCAACGGAAGTGATTGAGGTGGGTACATTAACAACATTTAAAAGGCATTGGGACAAATACATGTGTAGGAAAGGTTCAGAAGAATATGGACAGGGAAATGGGGTTAGCGTGGACAGACATTTTGGTTGGCATGGACCAGTTTGGGCCAAAAGGCTTGTCTCTGTGCTGTAGGACTCTGACTAAACATTGAGAAAATAATTCCCGTATTGGGTAAGTATAAACGTAGGAGTCACGGCGGCACGGTGGTTAGCACTGCTGCCTCACAGCGCCAGAGACCCGGGTTCAATTCCCGCCTCAGGCGACTGACTGTGTGGAGTTTGCACATTCTCCCCGTGTCTGCGTGGGTTTCCTCCGGGTGCTCCGGTTTCCTCCCACAGTCCAAAGATGTGCAGGTCAGGTGAATTGGCCATGCTAAATTACCCGTAGTGTTAGGTAAGGGGTAAATGTAGGGGTATGGGTGGGTTGCACTTCGGCGGGGCGGTGTGGACTTGTTGGGCCGAAGGGCCTGTTTCCACACTAAGTAATCTAATCTAATAAACGTAGTCACTGATAAATCCAATACGGAATTCAAGAGAAACCTGGAAAGTTTATCTTTGGAGAGGTTAGATAGTGGAACTTGATATCATAATGATTGAGTCTGATAGCATAAATGTATCTAAGGGGGAAACTAGAAATGAATGAAAAATGAATATAGGAATATATTGATGTGTTAGAAAAAGGTTCACATGCAGCAGAAACACCAGCAAAGACCATTTGGGTTCAACAGCCTGTTCCTGCACTGTAAATACTAGTTAAATGCCAAGGAATCACTATATCACTGTTACATACCAATGCTGATTGGTAGACAAGTTAAAAATATTAAACCTGAAAGCAAGTGAGGGTGTCCAAGATTCACAAAACTGAATGTTTTATTTGTATTGCACTGTAAAAACATTGTAAAAAAAATCTAACAGTTTCAATAGAAAATTGTCATTGAAGTAAAAAGGTTAATTTGCTGTTCATCGATTACTGCGAAATATGCTGCAGTTAATGTTGAATAAAAAAAGCTGGCTGCATAACCAAATAGCTCTCTGCAGAGATTTCAGAATACCAAATATTCAAACAAAAAGAGTTTGAAAACAGTGCTCACACTTGAAGAATTAAAGTCATGAATATGACCCAGTACGGATAGGAATACTTTTTCCTTCAAACCCCTTTGTTGCAATTTTCTAAACAATCATACCAAGTAAAATATACCTGAATATCTGGAAATTGGTGGAATTGAAACAAAAATACAGGTTAAAAAGACAGTAATATAATTGGTTCATTTATAAATGAAATGCTATTCAGGTTGAAACGCTAAGCTAATCAAAACAGGAAATTATGCCACAAGACAGGGATTATTTGTTCGCCTAACTAATGGGCACTTCTAAATGACAGCACAATGATCCCAACAATCATATTTTAAGATGGTGGACCAACAAAGGAACCAAAATTCTGTTTAAAACAATAAAAAGATTGGGGTACTGCCATATAGGAAACTCCTTTTCCACTTTCCTAGTCTTTCTTCTAAGTTGATTAGGTGAAGGCCCAGAAACATTGGTCTATTAATACTAACCTGTATTATTGTTAATTGCAGTTAGATCACTCAAAACAAAAACTGTTGCTTTATCATTTTAAGCTTGTGTTTAAGGTGATTTTCCAAGTCATGTTGTGCAAGGTTTAAGTGGATGGCTTTAACTTCTTATAACTGATTAAAATTTTTGACTTTAAATAAATCGTAGATTAGAACATATTTAAGATTAATTGTTACAAAGTTTGCAACTAGCCATTCAGATATAAGTACCAGTTTCTAATTTGTCTAATTAAATAAGTGTGATGCATAAATAGTAGAGAAATACAACACACTGATAAAAGTCAGATAAAAGTCTATGCTGACATAGTACTCATTGCCTCGTTCAATTAGCGCATTCTAACCTATTGCTTACTAATTTATTCTATTTTATTCACTTGTTTGAATTCTACAAAAAAGGGAATAAATTCATGGTTTTGTGGTGTAAAATACATTTGTGAATATGCTTTCACAGGTTGAATTATGCATTACATAGCTTTATAAAAACATAAATCACAACAATCACCAATTAGAATACCAGAATAATGCTGCCAAGTTTTGGTATTTACTTGATGACTAGTTCTATATCAACTTAATGGTTTTCTTTTGATTTATCACATTGCATAAAGATTAAAGCATGTAATACTCAGATGTTGTTTAAAACAAATTTCCTCCAATGTTCAGAAATACAATATTCCAACACAGGGAAAATGCCTCCTTAAGTATCACATACTGCACAGATTTGAAAACATACCAGGAACAGAATTTAAGGCCAGAACATAGTTCCAAGATTCAAGTAAGTTTCTAAATTGTTTGAGCTTAATTGTAACAGCTTATTAGATGTAAATCATTTGGAATATATATTATGGCATTGAAATCACCTACCAGGTGATTCTGGATGTAATAGTTTGGAAGCAGTGGCCTGAAGTAGATGTTATTTAACAAAGACACTTCGTTAATTTACCAGAATCTACACTTGAATTAGTCAGGATGCACTTAGGTTGGTTGATGTTCATTCTTTCAAGAAATCTGTTTTATTATTCAACAGTTCCTTAGAGAATGTAATTTTGTCACTAGGCAGAAATTGCTCTGCTTGCACTGTACCCTCAAAAACTAGCTTGCTGCTGTAAAGACCATATGATCCATCACACTAGAAGAATGCTCAAATTATGTAGTATCTGCTGGAATTAGCGAAACAGATTTAATCAAGTACTTAAGCGTAGAAATGGTTAACTCCAAGTGCACCTAGAAAGAGTGATGTCCATAACTTCGTTGATATTTGTCCATCTTGTTAGTTCTTTTGTCTTCATGGCCTTAGGTGTGTATTCATCCTAAACATCCAATCAACAGTCTCCAACAAGAATGGCATACTGTAGTGTCTGGCAATATTTCTAAATACTTGGATTTGTTCCGTAAATCCCTATATACATAAAAACAAAATGCATGAATTAGACCATTTATAAAATGTTACTGAACATATAAACAAAAGGGTTTGTAACACAGTTGAAAACTCAGCTTTTTTTGGAGGGAGGGTTGTCAAGTGGTGATGGGCAAGCAGACTAATTTAAAGTAAGTTCGGTGATTCTTGATTTTGTTTTATGAATATTGACAAAAATAAGTAAAGCACACCTACAAGTTAGAAAAAAGTAAAAAAAACCAATTATTTCCAATCAAAATCAAATGAAGATTCTGACATGGACAACATTTATCCAAGCGATACCACAGAACAGTGGGATGCACGCACTATACCTTTATGGAAATGGTCAAATCAAAGTCCCGGGCGCAAGTACAATAAACAGGCATGTTGGCTTCTTTGATGCCTTTACATTTTGAACAAACCTAGAAAAACAAAAAGGTTTTTTTAGTGCATTAAGTAGGAAATATATAGCAATTATAATTTTAGCATTCATTTAGTCAACACAGATTGAAATTGTATCCGTTAAATCTGGAAGAGACAGACTGGCAAAAGTTTTGTGACTCCGCTTCCAAAACACTGGTTACAGAACCAAAACTACAAATGAACAGAATGGTAAATGGATGGAGGAATACTGAAAGAGATCCTCAAAGAATAGCATTTGTACAGAAGAATTTCTTCAGCCCACCATGTCTGTATAAAAGATAAGGTTGGTCTTCTATGGTTTGTGATGCAGAGTGATGCCAACAGTGTGGGCTCAATTCTAATACTAGCTGAGGTTACTGCGAAGGGTAGCTTCTCAATCTCTCCCTTCATCTAAGGTATAGTGATCTTCAGGTTAAAACCACCAGTCAACTCTTTCTTATGAAAGTGTTATGGTCTGGTTCTTGTGGTTCAGTAGGACTGTGGCATCTTTACCTCTATTATTTCAATTTATATCTATGATCTGGCCTCAGAAACTCAAATAGATTAATTTGATACCAAAATGCTGGTAGAAACAGGCAGATCAGTGGAATATTGATAAATCTTAAATACTAACACAGGGTTTTTAAAAAAGGCATTGTATATTCAAAATATGATGTGGGAAAAAGTTAAAGGATGGAATTTTAAAAAGACTAGGTGTCTTCGTATACCTGGCATTCAAAAACATCCGATGCACAGCAGAAATGGATACGACCAGTAAAATGTCATATTGTATAGTGAAAATAATAGAATGAAACATCGGGGAATAGTTAAAATTGACTATACAGTGCCCTGGTTGAACTCCAGTCTCTACGGTGTCTACTAATGGTCACTTAAATGGAAGGGAGATGATCAAGTGTTCGGTGCAGTGTCAAGAAACTGGTGTTCCTTGATATCAAAACGAGTTAACTCGTTTGTAACAGAAATTTTACTGGCCCAATTTAGTGCCTCTGTTCTTCCGATTTCAGCATCAGGGCACAAACTATTTCCTGTGACTTGAGCACATGGTTCTTGTTTCCTATTTAAAGTTAGAAACAAAATACAATTTATAAGTCCAAATCTTCTTAAAAATTCATTTTCTTTTCTGTGCTGAATGATATATGCACATCAAAAATGTAATCCTGAGCACTCTTTTATGCTAAAAAAATCACCATTGGATCCAAGTTTCTGGGACTAGGATTTCGTTCAGATTTGTGGTATATATAGTCATGAATACTGTCGACAGTGAAAGCAAAAAAAAAGTTTTTTTAAAAACAATGTAGCATTGGCTCAAGCATGTGATACATATATAAAGGACATGTTAACGTACCAGATCCTGAAGGGTATAGGCCATCATTTTCTTCTTCAGTGCTTCTACCAATTCTATTTCTATAGAATCTGAGTCATAATCAGTCTGGCAATTAGTGCAGCACCACTTGGGTAGTACAGCGCCATCCTACCAAAGTAAAAGAATCACTGATTGCAAAGTTTAAGCATGAGCCCCTAAAATACAAGAGCGAGCAAGCTAAAACAAGTTACAGATATAAAAACAAATGATCACTATTCAAAAATAAAATTCCAATGCAGAACTGAAATTGCAATTTGAAGCAGAAAAATTAAAGTGATATATTGTGTTTAAAGCATTTAAAATTAGAATTTCTATCTTGTTTTGGTAATGTATTAAAATGGAGGAAAGAAACGATGCTAAAATGATAGCATTTTGAACTGTACACAAGTAAACTCAAAGAAAGGGATTTTTCTGAAACTTATTTATTTTGATGTCTTAGTAACTGCAGCATACTTAGAAACAAACTAAACTATCCCTTTTCAGCAATCGCAATTGTTACTTTGCCACAGAATAGATTTTCCTTTTCTAATGAAATTAATAATGGCATTATGGTGTCACCAGCAATGATTAGCATTTATTGTTTGCACACGTTTCCCATAAAAGTTCTTCAACTGCTGTAATCCATAGTTGGAAGATACTTCCATAATGCTACAAGGTAGGGAGTTTCAGGATCTTGATTGACCTTGCGGTGAAGGTAAAACGACAGAGACCTAAATCAGAACTTTATCAGACTTATGGAGAGGAAACTTAAAGATAATGGTCTTCTCATGCCTCTGCTGTCTTTGCTATTCTCGGTGGTAATAGTCATGCAGTACTGTTGTCGCAGTGCATCACTGCACTGTACGTACTGCAGCCATGTTGGGGCACGTTTAAAGCAGATAATTCGGTTTCCAATGAACTACTTTGTCTTTGATGGTTTCAAATTTGTTCAGTATTGTTTGCAGCTGAAACCACCCAGCCTGGTGAAGAGCACACAACTGCACTCCTAATTTGTGACTCAGTGGAGATTCTTTCGGAAGTCAGGAGAGCCACTTGCAAAATTTGCAGCCTTTGACTTGTTCTAGTAGCCATGGTATGTCTGTGGATTGTTTAACTGAATTCCTTGTCAATGGTGAGGACTTTAACAATGGTAATGTCATTGAACTCCCGAGAAAGGTGACTCTTCTAAGGGATGGTTATTACTTAGCATTTCTGTGGCTCAAACTTTTATTTGCCTAATGTCAGTCCAAGCCTGAAATATTTTGTAAGACTTATTGTATGCAGGCACAATTTGAATTAAACTACCTGAAAGACTATTGGAAACAAATTGAATATCAACCTTCAACAGACAATTGGATGCACACTTAGAATAAACAGGGCCTGAGAGATTCAGATTGAATAGCTGGATCAAAAAAAAGAGAATGAGTAACCTAACAGTGATAAATTGTGTTTTTTTTAAAAATCCAAAAATTAAACAATGAGCACATATTTAAAAAAACAGCCTTATTTCAAGTTCACAACTGGGTACGCCTTGACTGGAGTTGCAACTGTCAGATTGCTAAAAAAAAACTACCAGAAATGTCAAACCCTTTTTACTTACCTGCAAGATGGAAGGATCTTTGCAAAGGTCCAGGTCATGGCAGAAGTTGCAATTCTTGCAGATAACCTCAGCTAGTATGTAGGACTGGCAGGGGTCTTTAAATTGAGCTTCCTCAGAGAATTCCCCTACATCAATTAGACGTAAAAGATCACGTTTCAACTTATTAACCTGGTTGGTTATATTCGAATCCAGAGATAAGATCTATTTGTGAAGAAATAAAAAAAAGTGTATTGCAACTATGGTGCTTGCATGATGCATATATGACAAACAGCATTTACTATTTTTAAATAAGAGCAGTTACATTCATATGAACATGGTGCTTTACAAAAAAGGGCAAGAATGCAAGAAAGTGGAATATTTTCTATTTAATTTGCCCAGTGACATCATGCATACTCCAGTCATGAATAGCAGGGGTAGATTTAGAGTAAAGCTCCTACAATGCAAATCAAGCCTAAATATTGTAATAAAACGATTATAAAATTTGCACTTCAATCTTACTTATTGAGTTGTAAGCGAAAGCTGTAGCTCACTGCTCACATTCTCACTGCCAATTAAATAAAAACTACTCATTCAACTATTTCTCCAGAGGCTGAGCATCTAACGGAGGTCAGCATCTCACAGCAGCACAGAGGGAGTGCAGTCCTATAAAATACATCTTTCAGATGAAACGTAAAACAGAGGCTCAGTCTATGTTTTCAGTTGAATGTACAAGATTCCATGAATTGAAGATAATTAGGGAAGTTCTCCAAGAATCAATTCTCAACTAACATCGATAAAAGCAGATTATCTGGTCATTTATTCACATTACTGATTGTAGGACTTTCCATACAAATTGGCCACTGTTTTTCCTTGCATTACATATGGACTATACTTGAAATGTCTTTCACACCACAAATCAGCCCTGTCACCCCAGTACCTGTACCTACAAGCACAAGTCAGAAGTGTGATACTCTCCATTCTTCTTGATGGGTATTCCATTGCCAACACAAAAATAGATACCATGCAGGACAAAGCAGCCTGCTTCATTAGCATACAATGTTTCCTTCAACATTCACTTCCTTCACCATTCTTGCAAAGTGGCAGCAGTGTACACAATCCACAAGATGCACTCTGTATCTCATTAGGCTTGCCTGCCACCTGTTTGCTTGTCTGTCTAAATATACAACTTCGAAAAGGGAAGGGTAGTGGATGGATGGTAATGTCACCTGCAAGTCATTCTCTAAGCCAAATACCAGATTATCTTGGAGCTGCCCCATCAGTGTTACAAGGTCAATATCTTAGAAATTCCTCTAGAATAGTGCCGAGTTTGTCTACCTCACAAGGACTGTGCAGTTCAAGGGGGCATCTCACCACTACCTTCTTCAGGGCAATTAGAGGTGGTCATTAAATGTTGCCCTAGTCAGTGATGTCACATCCAATAATAATCATAGAATAAAGTAAGCCAAGTCATAGCAGTTAACAAAGTGCATGTTCCAAAAGGCATTTGGATTCTCAAGAATATGTTAATATGATGTTTTATTTCAATGACATTCTAAAATTAAAACTAAAGCTGCCCTATTAGAAACATAAATTTGTATCGGTTTGATCTGTGACACCTCTTAGGAGTGGAAATTGACTAACCAAGCAAGTTGGTTTTCAGTGGAATGATTCAAATAATACAAGTCTTTTCAGTGGTAACACTGTGACAATCATCCAGCCAGTCCAAACAAATAACTCCTTTGCAGCTGACTGAATTTGAATTTGAATCTTGATCTCAGAGGTGAAAACGCAGTTTCAAAAAGCGTTACACTCACCTGTCCCAATTCTCTCCATTCCAAAACCTTAAACAATCATGTTGCTCTATTTAAGTTTTAGCTCAACTTTCCTCACCTTACAGACTGATTTGATGAATTCCAGTGCAGGGTTGTTGAATGGAAGATAGGAGCCTGGCAGAACTGGGAACATTTCGGAGGGCTCAGTGGAGTGTCTATTGCTGCTCACTTTCTTCAGAATTTTTTGAGTGATGGTGAAAAAGTTGTGTGTGAGCTCATTAGACACATACTCCTGAGAGAAGGTAATCATTCCTGCAAAATGAGGTTTTAAAAAAAAAAGTACATTCAGTTAAGTGTGGTCAATATCACAGTAACAAGTCTTATTGCTCAACTGGTCTATGCTGGTATTTCCATTCTCCACAGAGCTTCCCCTCCAATAAAGTTTCATCCCACCATATTCACTTAATCTTCTATTCCTTTTTCAGTCATTCATGGATTTAGCTGCTCTCTAAATGCATCTACACAATTTGCTTCAATTACTTGTGGCAGCAGGTTCAACATGCTCATCACTCTTGGATAGTTTTTCTCCCCCACAATCTGAAATCCCTATGGATAATCAGTGACCATATTACGTGCACCCTGCATTTCGTCTATTATAATTAGATTATGTCTGACCTACAGTTCAATCTCTTTAGAACCTCAGGTTCCATGACCTCCAAAGTGTTTTATGGCCAAGGAAAGAATTTTCAAAACACTGTTTTAAGATTGTGCACTTTTTGACTGTCACATTTCCACGGTAAAATCCCCTTAAAAATAAACAAGTGACATTGACGAGATAATGTTCTATTTGTGGAATGTTGGTTGAGGAATAAACTATAGATAAAGCAATAATGGAAAACTTCCTTGTTCTTGAAGTAATGTCACAAGTTGTTTAATGTATAAACAGAGGGTAGATGGAGCTTCAATTTCAATTCATCTCATCTGAAGGAGGTCACCTCCAAAAATAGAGCATACCATTAACATTGCAATGACATGTTAGCCTGGATTTGGACTCTCGTCTCTGGAATAGAACTTGAAGCCACACGTCCTGTCTCAGGATCAAAATGCGATCATTTAGTCAGATTTGGCATCAACAATTGAGGTTTGGTGAGATGGAAACCACAAAAGTATGAAAAGCGCTCCAGCAAGTGGCTGAGTCTTCGTTTTCACAGAAAAACATTCAAAAATAGGCAAGACTACAGCATATTGATGATGTGCCTTTTGCTCTTCAAATTACATAATTCAATTTTTCAGATAATTTAAAAACTCACAGACATGTAGAAAAAAAGCAATATCTATCTTGCAACATTATGTATTTCACGCTACATTTTCTTTTATCATTAATTGCATCTTTAAATTATTTTAAAAACAGAAGAAATATATTAAAATCCAGTGCTTTCCTCTAAGCACTACTTTCTACAGTTCAGTTTCTCACCTGCAGAAGCTCCTGTGTCGCCTGCGGGCTCTTGTGAGATTTGGCTTGTGCCTCGGCGTTTTATAGGAGTACACCCTGGAGCACTGCGTCTTAGTTCTTCCTTCATGCTGTGGTACACAGCTACAATATAAGCTGAAAAATTTCAGTGCAATGAGTGCATATAACTGCATTATAAAAATTAAGTAACAGTTAATAGCTTGCATTGTTTTATAGGTGATAGTATTTATTATAGTTGAAGAATCAGAAAAAGTCAGTCAGTTACAAATATTAATTTTGGTCAGAATTAGTTTTCGCTATCTCTGTTTGACGGATTTGTAATTTGCTGTATTGTCACAGATAAATATTTCTTCCTTCTCTTCAGATTCATGACATATGTCCCACACACTGGTGGCTGCAAGATTTTCATTTTCACTGATTAAACAGTTTGGTCAGATGTTCACCCACTTTTAATAGAATTAACTGTCTCATGTCGCGTCAATGACTTTTTGTAGTTATTCTTTGCACCACTACCTTTATTAAGCTATTGATCACTAGACCTTTAGTGTCATATACCTGATGCTTCAGAATTTTCTCCTTAAACAATTTCTCTTTTGCAATTCCCCCTCATAACCAAACTCATGGTCCTGTGCCTGACAACCTGAATTAATTGAAGAAGAAATGGCCTAATGGTATTATCACTGGAACGCTAATCCAGAAACCCAGCTCATGTTCTGGGGACTTGGGTTCAAATCCTACAATGGCAAATGATGGAATTTGAATTCAATAAAAATCTAATGATGATCATGAAAAACCCATCAGGTTCACTCATGTCCTTTCCTTTAGGGAAGGAAACTGCCATCCTTAGCTGGTCTGGACTGCAAGTTACTCCAGACCCATTACAATGTGATTGACTCTTAACTGCCTTCATTACAATAAATGCTGGCTTAACCAGCAACATTCTTATCTGCAGAATGAATAGAGGCAGAAAACAGCAAAAAAAAATCCATGTCCAATTTTCAACCAAAACTGCTCTCCAAGTCATCTGAACATAGTGCTGTCAACTTTCCCTATTTTAATATTCAATACTGCCATGTGATCCAATCCAAGTCTTTTGATACTTTAATCCAGTTTAAAAATGGCCTCAGGTTGATAGGTGAGGGCAACTAAGGTGAAGATATACCTTAACATTTTTAACAAGCATCCACCACATTGCCAATTCTTTGTGCCTTGAATATAGAATCAGCAACGCAGAAACAATGAGAGATTTGTAGAGTTCCTTTAAAAAAATACCCTAAAATTTTAATTCAAATCTATGCAAACCATTTGCAAACATGGACCAACTTGCAATCACGCAGCACTTCTAATCATGAAATATGTTCCCTCTCAAAGGTGAAATGAAAAGATCAAGACGCCAAATAAAGAAGTAGGTAGTCAGGCACAAGGTCATGAGTTTTGTAATGGGGTGGAAGTACAAGAGAGAAGATGTTGAAGGAGAAAACTCCAGGGCATCGTGTGGATGGCAGTCAATGCCTGGTGATCAATAGTTTGAATAAGGAGGTGCAGAGACATGATTCCAAAAAGTCAATAATACGAGACAGTTATCTCTATCAAAGTGCGTGAACATCTGATCGACCCGTTTAATATGTGAAAAATCTTGTCAATTTTCAAATCTACTACAGGTTAAGTTGTAACTTGCGCTGTAAATATTTTTCTTGAGATCAGGATTTAATTAATACAATATAAATGTGCTTAAACTTGCCTTAGAATTAAAAGTAACATTTAAATAAATATTGGCTACATGTATCAAATAATGGGCCAAAAAATCCAGGTTCTAAGAGAACTGTTGTTTGACTGAGAAGACAGGTTTGGGCCGAACTATATATCCTGTTCTTACTGATAAAACCTAGAGCATTCTGCACAAAAACACGCCTCTTGAAACAGTTGAGAATTGCTAGTACCCATAGAACTGTATGCCACCTTCAGACAAGGATGGACGGTCAATCTATTACTTTTTTGCCCTGGGCAGGTTCAGAGCATAGATAGAGTCATAGAGATGTACAACATGGAAACAAACCCTTTGGTCCAACCCGTCCATGCTGACCAGATATCCCAACCAAAACTAGTCCCACTTGCCAGCACCTGGCCCATATCCCTCCAAACCCTTCCTATTCATATACCCATCCAATTGTCTCTTAAATGTTGCAACTGTACCAGCCTCCACCACATCCTCTGGCAGCTCATTCCATACACGTACTACCCTCTGCGTGAAAAAGTTGCCTCTTAACTTTCTTCCATATCTTTCCCCACTCACCCTAAACCTATGCCCTCTAGTTCTGGACTCCCCGACCCCAGGGAAAAGACTTTGTCTATTTATCCTATCCATGCCCCTCATAATTTTGTAAACCTCTATAAGGTCACCCCTCAGCCTC